>NC_135763.1:4124076-4346529 GCF_052425735.1 Oculina patagonica
CAATTCTTTGCAACTTGCGAAAATTCACGTCCGCCTGGCCAGAGCGACCAAAAGTGTACGTGCCGCGAATGTGTAACGTGATGAAACCAAATCGATCGTGCACTATCGTGGCTGCTCTTTGCCGCGCTTTGAAGTAAAGCTCAAGTTGTTGTTCTAAACCTCTTATTTCAAAATACTCCGCCTCTGATTTGAGCCTTGCAATCTCTCGGAAGTCATCCGGAAGGTGTAATCTTCTGGTTCGGAGAAAATCCAAAACATAACGAAATAGAGACCCATCGCGATCTATGAAATATTTCCCGGACTGGTCTTTTTCCACGTGCTGCCTTCCGCTGAAAATGCGTCCAAGTAGCGAGTCGGGTTCTCTTGTTAGCGTTAGCACCGAAGTCGAGTAAAACTTTCCACCGACGTTCAACTCAATGTTCTCTGGGAACAGTCGATGATGTTGTTGTGTGTGAATCGCAGCCGCCATGTTTCACTACGATATTTTTGCCACGCGCCCAGCTGTATGTCAGTGGCGGGTTTATTTGTTTTCACGACAGCGAATAAGCGACAAGTAAGTGAAGAGTCGAATAGATTATCATCTGCCTCGTGTTGTGTTTGATTTTATAGCTTTCCACCGGAGAATAATTGACAGCTCAATGGGCAAAAAATTAAATAATATTAGTCGTGGATAGGTTTTCAAGACAAACCGTTGTTTGATGTCCTGTCTCTTTGACGCGCGAAACAAAGGCAGACGTTCACGGAATAAAAACAACAGCGTGAAACAGACTTTTATTGACATGTTGGGATTTTAAAAATTCCGCATTTCCTTCCAAATAAATTAGGCAAGGTTAATCTATTGCGACAGTTTTATTGGGTTACTTCAGTTCAATCCAAAATTGACAGCTCGCCAAAGAAATAAAAAGAGAGAAAACACCCAAAAGGATTCTGATTTTTTTTTCCCGAGTAGCCACGTCAGTTACTTATCCTCGCATTATTCTTATCTTCTGGTTATTGTTTGGCTGAATCATGTTTGAATAATTAAAAAAGAAAGACACCGCATTAAAATCTGTACGTTCCGTTTAACCACGCAAAACAACAGAGGCGGTATCAAGGGTTTGGTTTAATTTTGATATCGCCGTCTGGTCGCCTACTCCAGCGAGAGAGATGTATTCTCGACGAGAATAAGCGACTGAAATTCAGCCTACGTGATGTATTCAAATTATTATTCCGTAAGTTCAAAAGATATTGGATCACAAATCAGTGGCACACTCATAAATGTGACGGATATTCTACCTTGATAGCGAGTGAGTTTCAATTTGTCATCAGCAATTTTCATTCCACAAAAGTGACTGATTATGTCAAGATTAGATTTGACGAGCGAAAAGTATTTTTTTGTCATAAGTCACCCACACGGTAAAACACCATCATTCCTTTTCGTCAATAAATAAACGGACCGCGCTTCTGCTTTTCTCAATAACTTTCATTTGTTGGTTGAAGAGCTTTGTGCTCAGTCATCAGTGGCACACTCATAAATGTGACGGATATTCTACCTTGATAGCGAGTGAGTTTCAATTTGTCATCAGCAATTTTCATTCCACAAAAGTGACTGATTATGTCAAGATTAGATTTGACGAGCGAAAAGTCTTTTTTTGTCATAAGTCACCCACACGGTAAAACACCATCATTCCTTTTCGACAATAAATAAACGGACCGCGCTTCTGCTTTTCTCAATAACTTTCATTTGTTGGTTGAAGAGCTTTGTGCTTTAGTTTAGACACCTATGATAATATTTCACTGACGATTTATGATTTTACAAGAAGAGGACATTCACTTTTCAAACCAGGTAATCCTTAACTTCATCTGCTAACTGATCCAAAAGGCAAAAATGCTTATTTCTTTCCTAAAATTTGAATTATAAAGAAAACCTTCACTTTATGTCCAATATTTGATAGTTCTTTGGGATCAAATATTAATTTAAATCTTTTATAGCCATGTTCACAGTAGCCTGCGCCGCAGACGAAACTAACCCCTTACTAGCCGGGGTTAGATTACGTCAGGCTATGTTCACAGCGGTTTTAATCTTGTTGTTGACCAGTTATTAAAACGTTTCTCTCCCAATTGCCCCCAGGGTCTCCGACAATGAACGTTGCTTTTCTGCTAGTGGCAATCAATCTCACAAAACCTGAATAAAATGCATTATTATACAAACTCTAACAAAATGCAATTTTACAATTATGAGCCTTGCGTTTTAATTTTTGTATTTCAAAATTTGTATAAATTCATGTCCGTCCTTAATATTTCAACTGTGAATTCCAGGAACAGTTTTTTGGTCAGCGAGAGCTGCGGCAGAATTGAATCATTAGACACAACGGAACCCTTGACAAGAAATGGTTTTATTAATTAAAAGAGTAGCCTTTACACACTTCATGAAGTCGCTCTTATAAACCTACATTAATGAAAAGAAATATTTCAATGTTTTTTTTCCAAACGGTTCCACACAATGCTACACTAGAGTGAAATGATTGAAGTAAAATAAGACTCGTGCATTAATTTTAAGAAAACTCAGGTATATTCAGAAGTACACATTGTGCGAAACCGATTACATTTCATTTATTCACTTGAAAAGTTTAAGTCAGGGTCAATAAATATATAGCGTCTAAAACCAATTTTCAAGAAAAGCTTTGGGCTAAATTGACCTAAAATGCTTAAGTGTAGTAGTGCACGTTAAATCTTACGAATGTACAATTGGAAGGCCATTTGTTTGAATTTTCCAGATTAATTTGGTTTAATCTCAAGTAAATGTCAGGCTGTGAAAACGGTCAAAAGAAAAGAGACCGCGAAAAATAATAAATAGATTTTTAGCTTAATGTATCTTAAGGGCTTTTAAAATATCACTGTGATTAACATATTTGATTTTTAGCCTCTTGATGTGCCTGTCTATAAATTTAATGATGAGAAGGTGAGAAATTGTAAACCTCCAGTGGTGGTAAAACTTTATTACATAACTTACCCTTTACATACAGTTCTCTAAAACAACTAGTAACATCCCACGTGCTGATCATAAAATTGCTACACTGTACAAAATATTTATAAGATTTTCCCACAGTTTGATACCTAAAGGAAAAAAAATATTACGGCAAACAGAGGGAAAAGATGAAACCAGAATATCATGTTAGGTCGTCCCCCTTTTTCCCCATTTACCGTCGTCCGACCGCGATTTTTTCCAAAAAATTGTTATGATATTAGAAATATCAAAGACTTGCTATTCCAGCGGTTGCTGGAAAGTCGTGGATGCTGGCAGATCGCAAGAGTGTTGGTGTTTCATCTGTCTTCACTTTTTCTTTTTCCACTACATCGATCTTTTCCTCTCCATTGCCGCCATGTTGATTTTGTGACCACGTTTCGTTGTTTCCAGGCTCTTAAGTTTTTTTTTAAGGAGTTTTTTTTTTTTGATCCGACCGACCCAAAATTAGGAAACGCACTCGACGGTAAACGGAGAAAAAAATGGGACGGACGTAGAAATTTATTATCAATGCTCGGCCCCTTGCTGTTATTTATTTACCCGAAAATTCGGGAAATTTTGATTGGAAGTCAAATGGATCATAAAATCACGGAAAACGCTTTTAAGAATTATAGAGTAACTCTTGAAATAATTCTTTCCCCTTTTGAAACGAAACATCGGAAATTTATGAACCAGGTGATTGTTTCTCCAAACTTCCAGTCTTCCTTTGGGGGCATTCGCACGGAAATTTTAAGAGCCATGTTCGACTAAAATTTTCAAAATGTGCGGGAAAATGATGAGTGGGCTACGAGTCTTTATATTTTGTCGAATTTGAAAATGTTGTTTAATTTAATAACAGTTCGTCCAAGTGGTTGGTTGAAATGAGAAGCATTCACGAGTATTCTGCGATTATATCTAGTATTCTACATAAAAATTCAGGATAAAAATAAAGAAAATGAAATTATTCAAATGTACTGTCAACTCCTTTCAAAGCCAGCTGAATAAACTGAAGGAAGCAAATGATTGAAGCACTGCAGAGACCAACTCCCCGTGTCTGCCGCGTGGATCCAAGCTTAGAGAGGTGTTTAACCATTTTCCTGGAATTGACTCAATCCATGGTGATCTTTTTTCTATATTTCACCTCAAAAGACGCATTTTGGCAGTAGCCAAGATTTGACTTGAAGTGCGAAGAACCATGCAGCTTGCAATTCCAATTTGATTGTAAATAAAGATTGAGAGGGTAAGAACTTTTGATGCTTGTATCCGATCACTTTATGGTAGCAAGTTTTCTTTTGCCCCAGGATTCCCAATCTTTCATAGATGGAACTGGACAAATGTGATCGCTTTGGTTCATAGGAACTGACGTCAGTCACTCAGTCCCAGTACTTAATGAGTCCATCCCAACCACAGGTCACCACCTTGGATGTTTCATGAGGATGCCACAGGCAGCTGATACACACTGCGTCATGCGCCTTGAACTTGCTGTGGGACAACATGCGAGGAATAAAGTGAGTACAGTTAAACCCCTATTAAGCGGCCAGTTATCAAAGTCTGGAAAGTATTGTCAGTATACTACTGCCAATAAAACCCTTATTTAGTGGCCACCTCTATTAAGCGGCCCAATGAGGACTCGTCTTTCGTTTTAACCTCTACTGAGCGGCCACCAAGAATTAAATACACGTAGTTTGGCCTTGCCTAAGAGTCCAAATAGGAAGTTACTACTGATAAAAACATTCAAAACGCTTATTATCGTCTTAAAGTGATTTCGTTGTCACTAAGCTAAGTGATGATCTTTCGATTTCCTAGCAATAATATGATGTTCCTACCACGTTTTATGCACATTTCTGGCAAACCCCTGTGGCCTACCCCTGTTACATGTTAACGGCCAATCAAGGTTCAACTGTAGTTTCAACAGAAAGGAGAACAAAGCCTGTCCCTTTTCAAAAAATTGAACCATTTGCCTTTGTTTGCTTTTTCGGGGGTGAAGGGAGGGGTTGCCCGATGGAGAAATGTAAGCTACGAGCTACGAACGGCAACAAACAAACAAACCACGGCAAAAGCGTGTAAAGAGAGAGAGAACACTTTTCTATTGCTCGCAGAACAATACTTAATAAGCACTGAAGAAGAACAGTTAAAACGTATCCAAGAAAAAAATCTTAGTTTTATACCTGTAGAGTTTTGTAGATTTCCAGTCCCAAATACAAAGTTTCCCATCTGCATCACCGGAAATAAGGTAACTACAAAAATAACAACAACAAAAATACACCTTAAAATTGGTTGTAAAATCTCAAAAATAAAAAAATCTCTCGATGACAACCACCTTATCGTTTTAAAGTTTTGAAACTTTATTTGTAAAGTGAAACCACAGTACCCTGATATGCTATGACAAAAGGTCAGCAAGAGAAATGGTGATATATCCATTTGACAAATGGAAAGTATGATGTATGGAAACGTTGTCGACATAAAATAATAAGAAAAACAGAAAAAGAAAAAAAGCGAAAAGCTGTAAAAGTGAAATTGTAAATTTACTTACCTTCCATCCGGAGAGAAATTTAACTGACAAGCATAACCTGCCACCTAAAGGAATAAAATCATTGACATTTTACCAATCGTTGTAAAGGAAGGCCGAACAGCCTTCTCCACAACTAAGGACGAGAGATGTGAGCGGGCAGGGTGATCTGATAACGAGCGGAAAGTTAAGAATTAAACAAATCAAAAGGCTGTTTTACCATGTGGCCTTTAAATGTTTTCTTTCGGTTCTGACGGAAACGGTTGAGCACTCCGAATATCATGATTTGATTGTCCATGGACTGACACGCCATCCATTTGTCTAAAAAGAACACAAAAATATCACAGTCACAAAATGCTACGTACCTTAGACTCAAACTTCATTTTCTTAACGGTGGAGGAGAGATTGGACACTAGCTCTGTACCTTCTCATCAAACCTCGCGCCCTCGAGCACTTGTACCCAATCTCCGCTCACCCAAAAGTCCTATCAAGCTGAGAGTATAAGGACTCTGAGAACAGTTTTAAATTGGAGGAATGACTTACTGTTAGGGTGAAGAGCAACAGCAGGCATAGAGTGCATGCTAGGCTCGGCGATATACTTGAAATCCACAGGTATGTCCCTAAAATAACAACCAACCGGGAGAGTTAGATACAGTTGTTGAAGTTGACTGGAATTTTTTTTCGACACAGATTAAAAACAAGAGACAAAGGCAGTCGGGGGATTCTTATAAGGCAGGCAAGGGGCAAGAAGCATAGAAAGCTTGCTCTGGGATAGGAAAGTTCCTGGAACACTCGCAGAATAATCGACTGACTTAATAGAATGTTCAGTTCTCTTGTCACTAAGTTTACTAGAATGTGAACAGTGTTTCCTTTTGTCCAGAATGCGAGCGGAAACGACGGTATACAGGTCTACAATAACTTTATTTATTCACCCCTTAATTTTTTACAAAAGGAAAAGATTGATGATAAGTATAAAAAAATTTTTATAAAAGAAAAAAGACGGCAGGATTTTAACTTAACTCACCACTCCCATACTCTGATGCTTTTGTCATCTGATGTCGTCACAAATCTTCTGTTTTGATCCACAAATGTTATGGTGTTCACTGCACCAAGATGCCTGAAATGAGACAATGATTTTTGTTGGATACAAATTCACATTAGAGGTGGTTGGCCAAAGGAGTTTTACAATTCGTTCACTACATTGGCTAATCGATCAAGTAAAACCAGTTATGAGTTATGACTTACCTGTCATATTCTTGAACTATCTCATTCGCTCTGGTGTCCCACTGTAATCAGAAAAATATACAAAAATTTTACCCAAAGCCATGAGCTAATGGTCAACTATGTAGTACCCTTTCACTGAGCCCGCGATTTCATTCTCTCAGGTTGCCTGCATAAAAGTAGCACGAAGTATCCTTTTGGAGATAAGCACGTTCATTTTACGGCCATTAACGGTCAGTGAACGGTCGCAAAGGAAACTGCAATTAACTCTTTCTACCGGTTATGGTTATATTTTAGTTTCGCCTACATAAACGATATTTAGTTCAGACGGCCATAACTCTGTCAGTGGTTTTATTTACGCATAACTTAGCTACGTAGGGGTGTTCTACTGACTCAGCACACCATTCAAACGTAGAAACGTAGAAACAGGAAAAGACTTTCAATCTTACCGTTAATATTTTCTTGTCAGACGTACCGCAAACAAACAGATGCTGCTTGTCCTGGGAAGTGCGACAAAAGAGAGCAGAACAACTTTATGAGAGGTGGATAAGTTTATTTAAGATGGGTTTACTCTTTGTGTAAGAAGTCAATGAAGAATCGTTACGTATTTCCGGCTTGTGTCTCAGCCAATCAGGTGCAAAACCAAAGCCAAATGTGATTTGGCTTCCGCAAATTCCCCGCGCTTAACATAGATAACAAGCATTTCCCAGCACCGGTTACAACTTTTCCCGCGCTTGGCACAGATTGGAAGTTTTACCGCGCTTGACATAGGTTAGATGCTTTCTCCCGCTTCGCGCGTTTACCGTTTTTCCTTCACGTTCTGATTCGCTTATCACGCTTTTTGCCGCTGTCACTACAGTTTTTGGCATGTTTTCTACAGCTATTAAAAAAACACTCCAAGAAACGCAAAGGCTTGTAATAATTACCTCATCTGGATTGAACTTGACACAATAAGGAATCTTGCGGTTGGTAAAACGACCAATGCATTCTCCTGAAAGATTTGAGTCAAAAAATTAATTTGGGCAACTTTCAAAGAAAAGCATATTAAATTATCAGAATTTTACGGATTTTCCTTCGGGTTACCAACCTGTTTCCGTGTCCCAAAGCTTGACATATCTGTCATAGGCAGCGCTAAGAAACTGGGCTCCAGTGTTGTTAAATGAGATGTCACGCACTGCTTTACTGTGACCTAGAATCATTAATTTATAAAAAAAACACATTCTAAAAATTATTTTATGTGATGCTACAGTACCGCTCAAAAGTACGTTGGCAGTCTCGACTCAATCCTCGCTACTCGTAGTTCGAGTGACTCGAGACGCGAGGATCAATTCTCGAGAGCCAGAAAATTGTCACGCACTCTTTATCTGGCATAGGAGATAATATTTTGAGAGTGTATTTTACTGTACTGTGATATGACTTACCCATGAATGTCCGCAGACATCTTCTTTTTCCATAAACTTCCCACAGCTGGAATATAACCAAGAAAGATAATATAACCATGAGAGCAGTTTTCAATTGAGTGTTGTAAAACCAAAACCGAAGTAATCACTCTAGCCAATCACTAGGGACACAAACAATCTAGTGAACCAATCAAACCTCGAAACAAATACGTGTAGCCGACACGAAGCGCGGGAAAAAAGTGAGAAAAAAAAAATTGCGCTGAGAAAAAAGTGTTTTCTCAGCGCAATTTGAACGGACGCAAAAAGAACGAAGCGCGTTACATGAGGGGGTGAGGGAGGAGATGACCTACCCTGCCCCCACTCCTTCAGGCTCACTTCCAGTTCTCTAGCAGTTAGTTTTGCACATTCTGTGAACTGTGGATTGAAATACATGTACATCTATAGCTTTTCTACTTGATAATAATGCTTACCTTGATCTTACAGTCCATGCTACAAGACAACAACAGATGGGCTGACGTTGGAAAGAATTTGATTGATGAAACACCCTTGGTGTGGCCAGTCCTAACATCAGGAACAACAAAAAATGAACTACATTGTAAATAAAGTTGACAAAAGTTTCAAGACTTGAAAAGTGTTTGCAAGAAAACGGTAAAAACAAGTCTATAAAAGCAAAATGGAAATCTAAAATCATAAAAAGGAGCAAAATGACATAAAAAGAAAAACTGGGATGCATACAGAAGAAGTGAAGTGAAAATATAAAACTACATTATTTTCACAAGGTGTAAAGAATTTAGATTTTCATGGTTGCCTTTTGGAGCCACTGTGTGCATTGCTCTTATGTCAACTGTTCCTTGTTCAACAGGAAAACTAGTTCTGTGTATGCTGAAATCTGAAGATACTGATAAAGACATAATATCTTACTGACCATGTGTGGATATGTTTCTTTGGCAAGTAACATCGCTCTGGTGCTTGATCTGTGTCCAGTTTAATATCAATATCTTTTGGAATGTGAAGATAAGATCGACCTTGGTAGTCTGTTGAATCTTGAACTTGAAGAAAAAATTAAGGCAAAACTTGTGTCAAAACTGGGAATAGACGGCAACACAACATCAACAACTTAATTGACCCTTATACATAAAAAAAGAAGAAATTTACATACAACAGAAATTAAAGCTAAAAGGCTGTTGGCTTACTAAAATAACTAGGGAGTTAACAAGTCTAGTAAGCCAAACTACATAAAATATATTACAATATTAGGGTCGGAAAAACAAAAAACAAAAAAACACAAAACACAACACAAACATGCACTCATCTCTAACTGAAAAAAGGAAATAAAACAAATAAATTTTACAAATCAAGGGGGGAAAGCACTACAAATTTAATACACAAAGATACCGGTAATGCTTGTTTCAGACAGTACTGTACATGCAGTACTGCACATGGTGCCAAGGTTTCTGTTCTCTTACCATGTAGAGTGGTCTTTTCTTCAACACTTTGTTCCTCTTTCTTGCTTCTCTTTTGTTTTGTCATCTCAAACTCTTCCAGTTTAGCTGCTTGTTCCTTGAGAAATAATTTCAAGAAAATGTCACATCCATGCAATCAAATTGGTCTGTAATTTGACAAAAATTTAATGATAATTTTTTTTTCATCATCCATGACCTACCTATCTGCTATCTACCTAGCAGATATTTATATAAATTGACATAAACAAAACACAGTGAAAACCAAATGATTATGACAATGATGACGACGATGATGAGGACAACAAGGACGTTGAATCTGAAGCTAAACTCAGTCAATCTGCATTAAAATTAATTTTGCTTAATTTTAGTCTGTTTTCTTGTTCATCTTACCTCAGATGGTTTGGCAACTTTAGCTTCATCAACATATGTTGCCCATGGACCTACAAAATAGAAATGGATTGGTCAAGCCATATTGCAAAAAAAGGAAAGAGAGATCAAAGCTACTACCGCTACACAACATGCAGAGAAATTGCATGAGCGGTTGCCTCCTTGACTTGCCAAAGGTTTTGAAAACCAACAGAATAAGGTCTAGATACAGGTTGTCAAATGTATTTCTACACATAATTTACTCATTGATAAAAATGTGGGATGTTTTTCACAGTTGAACCTAGCATCCAACCGGTGTGGAGAACATCATCGATTTGTCTCACAATCAAAACATGGGAGAACTACCTAGTACCGGTACCTTTCTTTCCAAGTAGGTTATGCCATTAACTCATAAAAATGAATCATATTTTGCCTTTTTAATGGTTGCCACAGACACTCAGTTTTCAAAATTTCCTGACTTTTCCCTGATAAAATCCAAATTTCCTTGACCAAAAAATGTATAATGTCCTTATGTCAGATAACCAGAATCCATCGAATGCAGGCTCCAGACTCCATTTCCAAAGAAAAAACATCGCTGGGATTGCACTGACATGAAAAAATTTCTCCCAGCCTTCAATGGTATTACATCAGCGGTGATATAATTTCAATTTTCCCTGGCTTTTCTTCAATAGGCTAATTTTCCATGACCCAAAATAAAATTCCCTGACTTTTCCCTAACCCTGAAGAATTTTATTTTTTCCCTGACCATTTCCAGACTTGACAACCCTGTTTTTATATGACTTTACCTTTGTATCCTTCGATGTCTCCAGGATCACCAGGTTTTTCTCGTTTTCTCTTGTCACCTGCTCGGGCTTCTGCTACTTCGAATATCGTCACACCTGGATAACACAATCACTCAAGTTTAGCCAGCTTGAGGTTATTCCCTAGCTGCCATTGCATTGCATATCCTAACTGTGCCAATCCTCCAACTTTATTTTTTCCTTAGTGGCCATTGGCCACCAACTGCTCAAGTTTGGTCGCCAGTGAAACATTTTAGTTGCTAATTAAGCTCACGCTTTTAATCCCTCTGATTAGTCGCCAGGCTGGCGAGTTCGGTCAATGTAGTCACCAGCTTCAAAATGGGACTAAAATGGTCTTAACTTGGAGGGTTGTGTGCATAATTTCATGCTTGATTAGTGTGCACCTTACAAACATAGAAGCTTTTTCCTTATGGCTGTAGCTTGCCAGAGACATATAAATCGTCATTTTTCTCATAAATGAGTGTGGTTACCGGTACCAATCATTGTTTTTCCCTTGTTTTGAATTGTGAGTAATAAAACTTCATTTTTGCAAAAAAATTATCCTTAAAAGGTGCAGTATAATGGGCATAAGAGCTTCACAAAAAGGAAGGAATTTAAATTAAAGAGTAAATTCTGAAAAAGTTATGACCACTTAAATTATAGAAAAAAAAAGGAGAAGCCACGAGCCAAGCGGCCCACACTGCCGGAGCTTATCCCGGCCGAGCATAAGCGGCAGGAATATTTCTACCCCCCTGAATGGGATGCAGTCCATTGCAGGGTTCCCCCCAGCATTATGTCGCCGGTACCCATTTATACACCTGGGTGGAGAGAGGCACGAGAGAAAGTGTCTGCCCAAGAACACAACACAAGGACCCCGGCCGGGGCCGACGGACCGCTCGACCGGAGGGCGCACCAAGGCCACCGCGCCTCCCATAACTTAAATTAAATACACTTAAATTATACCTGCCCCAAAATTTACCTTTCTTTTCCTCTGCCTTTTCTGTATCTCCAACAAACCTTTTTACAACAGAAAAAAAATCATTTTTAATTACCAAATAAAATAGAACCATTTTTTTCAGCAACAGCATGACCTCTTCAAACGAATGCATAACATAACTTCATTTTAACTTTGAATTTTCCAGCCAAAAACATCGATTCAGAATAAAAATACTTCTAATTAATCACCTATTTTAAATGGCCCCATTAGTCAGGAAACTTTGTCTTCCCTTAATTTCAATTACACTGAACGCTTAGCTTCCAGGTTGCGTACACAGGTGTTCTACTGCTGGATCATAATTTACATAAGAAGTTCAAGGAGAACATGGAGATGGCATGGCGTGACATTCTTCTTCTGAACCCGTGGTCCGCAGTGAAATTAAATGTTAAGTTATACTAGGCTCCTACCGTGGTCTGTAATCACCCGGTCCATAGATGAAAATTGGATGTAAATGTTATACTTGGCTGCCACTGCGATCTGAAGTCCCGCAGTGAACGAGTTTTAAAAATTGCCTGCCAGTGACCGTGGTCCGCAGTCACGTAGTGGATTCATATTTTAACTGATTGTAAATGACACACTCACCTGCCACCGTGATACCCAGTCACGTAGTGGATTCAAAAACTTAGTACATGTAGATATCCTGAACATAACATACATGTAAAGGCTGCCAAATCGTGACTACAGACCGTGGTGGCAGACAAGTAATATGGTTTTATTTTTAGTTACTATACATAACTAATGTCTTGTCTCATATGTTCACTAGGGGACTGTGGGCCACAGTTGCAGATTCTAAGAACTGTTATTCATAAAAATCAATAATTGTTTAATTTGTATGTCTTTTGAGTACGGATCATGGACCACAGTGGCAGTAGCATCAGTTCTACATAAAATTGACTGTGTTATTTGTATTGTGACTGCAGACCACGGCGGCAGTCACTTCAGTTTTGCAGAAAAGTGACGGGGTATTCTAGAATCATGCCAAAATCACACCTGTCTCCACTGTAACTGGCTCCTCCTGTAACACTGGGATCCAAGGCATATCCTGTTGGCAAAAAAAGAAAAAGAATCTGTGACTAGACATTTATATAAAAATCCTTCTTATCATTCTTATGCTCCTGTAAGAATGTGCCAAACAGCGACACAAAGTTGAGACAAACAGACAAACTGTCAGGGAGTGCTGCACATACTTTTTTGTCTTGTTTACCACAACATAATAATTATGTTATAAATAGTTTACAGTTCATGACTGATTTCAGCATTGTCAAATTATACCAACAGATACACAAGTCTAAACTTTGAACGTTTTACTCACCATAACTAGTGAAAGTTCTTCTTTGGGTTTCAAAAGTAAAGTCACTCACATGAGCTGGCTCAACATAACCTAAAAGCAAATAAAATAAATTCAGAGTCGTTCCTGTGTCTTACACAAAATTTACTCCCTTGGAGAGTTCCTCAGCATACTCATAATATACGGTCAACTCTTTCTTAAAGTGTATGTGACACGAAATCTTGACGTGATGTACCTTTGGGCCGTGCGCCGCTATGACAAAAGGTACGTCACGTCACCTTTGTGACGTCTACTTGTTTGATGAATTTTCAAGATGGCTGAGAGTGCGACATTTTGGAGGCAAAAAATGACGGAAAAAATTTTTTTGGACAAATTTTGACTATCAATCCTTTATTGAGCAAATAAACCAAAGGAAAAAGCCAATAAAAGATTTTGTGTCATAAACACTTTAAGGGACACCTGGTGTTGGTCCTGTCCCTGCCGTTTCTCAGTCATTTTACTGTTACTCAACTCACTATAAGATTGACACCTCTTTAAGGCAGACACATTACATCTCCGAGCCGGTTTAATTTTTTTTTTTTTTTTTTTTTTTTTTTAGTTGAAGCCGGTCCCGACACTGTCTGTCGTGCAAATGTCTAGAAAGAGTTGATTGTAACACAACAAGTACATTTGCAATATAGAATCCTCTTCTTGCACTTTAAAATTAATAACAATTCAGGAATCACATAAAACCTTTTTTAAATTAAAATTTATCTTTTTTACTGTTTTTTACTATATATAATAACTCGATGGCAAATCAAAACATGTTCAAATTACCAGCTAGCGCATTCTTTGGTGCATTCTGTTGTCTTGTTTTAAAGGGATTTGATGGTCCAACCTGTTGATGAAAAAAACAAAATAAAAGGCTAATAAAAACACTTTTTATCAAATTAATGTGAAATCAGTTTTATTAACTGATAAAGCTAAACCTGTTGGTAAAGATTTGTTGTAGCAGGGTATTTTATGAGGTAACTGACTAATGACATAATGTGGAGCAAGTTTTATATTCAGGAATTTTTTTATATGGAGACCTTTATAATTAATTGGATATTCAATTATTATAAATAATTATGTTGATTGTCAGCTTATTGATTACTCTGCAGTGGAAAAAAAAGAAAAAAACCGATTTTTGGGGATGGATTGAACATTCCTAATAAATAGGTAAAAGCATCATTTTTTAACATTTTTTCAAAACTTTCATTAAAATTTTATATTTTTACAATATACATTACATTATAATGTACAGGTCTGAGTAAGCTCATTGGAAGTGAATCAGCGAATGCATGGGTGACAATAAACAAAACATGTTCTAACCTCAGGAGAGAACATCTCCTCATATCGTGGATTATATGTGACCTCCTTTTTTGTGGGATCAACCTGCCGAACAACACCAACATCTTCCTGAGGGACATAAAAGCAACACTAGTTATGACATGTACTTGAAACTGTCTGCCGAGTATGGCTAAACTCAACACAATCTCACATGCGCAAATGTAATGCATTTTTTACTGGTACACATGACACGCACTATGACAGAAGCTTCAGCTATGCTCTACTGAGTAATTCCATCTCCCCAGTCAAATTCGAGCCCAAGTCACATTCGCATCCAAGTCAGTGGTATACCTTTGAAACACCAGACCAAGAGGTTTTGTCGATAGCAGGTCATTCGTAAGATCACGAGTGGAAAGTGCAGAGGTTGCCTATTTACTGAGTTAGGATTTCGAGTTGGACTTTGAGTTGGAGTTTTGAGTTGCTTGCCGAGTGGTTAGATCCACTCCAGTTTGCTTGCAGTTAGTTCCACTTTGGTTTGCTTGCGGTTAGTTTCACTCCTGTTTGCTTGTGGTTAACTTAAATTTGTTGGTTAGGGTGTCACGCTTACAGTATGTAAACTTTAAAAATTTGATTTATTTTCCATCAGTACCAAATTCAACTCTGCGTAACCTACATAAAATGCAATCTTAATAATACTTGTGACATTTCTGTAATGAACAAACCTCTGACCAGTGACTCGGCCACTTGACTCGTACTCGGATTTGACTCAGACTCAGAGTTGACTCAGTCAATCGGTGAACTCATGCTCTACCGTGATAAAAAGCTTTTTATCATGGCTCTGAAGTACCTTACTGTGCCTTTCAATAACACACAAACTCTGAAGTTCAAAACCTAACTAGTAATTGTGTTTTTTGCTAGCATCATTCATAACCTTTTGAACCAGTTAAAGTAAACTATGGTTTCCTGAGATGTCTGCTAACTAGGTGATTGACGGCAGCAAAATAAAATAAACCATTGACTTGAGTGGAGGTTGTGTGTTATTGAAGATTGAAAGGTGCAGTACATGTCACGATGAGCTTCACCTGGTGTGCAGCATAGGGATTCTGGTGTGAACATAAAAAATTTGCAGAAGAAACATGATTGTTCACATGACAAACTCTGTAGATGGGTTAAAAACAATCTCACTTATTATATCATCTATGCCAACCCTCCCGGATTATCCGGAGTCTCCCGAAACAGGCCGAATCCCGGCCCCGCGGCGCCCCGGAGAAGGAGTTCAAAAATGCTCGTTTTCAGCAATTTGGCCGGGAGCTAAAAAAGAGATGTGGAGACCAGCGAAGCCGTGCGTTGGAGGGACTCAACCTCCAAAAGGGGTCCGAAAATGGTGGCCCGGATCACGATTTTTAGGTTGGCATCTCTGTAATATATTACACATCTTTTCTTATTATGAGGCTAGCTAAGGAAAAACAAACATGATAAATATGAGGGAAACGTGACAGGCTGGTTGATGGAATATAAAGGCCAAAAAAGAACCACAGGTCCATTCCCGCAGTAAAGTTTCCAAGATAATCAAGAGTCACACATAAGTTGTTGAATATGTAAGAGCTCCCATTTCCCATCTGCGATTACTCAAGCATTCCCAGAAACGCTGATTATTACCTTTGCTTTAAAGTTATAAAAAAGAAAACAAGTTTAAGGCTACCAAAGGCTAATCAATGAGCTCGAAAATTTCATTTTGAAACGCAACTGGTTCGTTTAGAAACTCGAAGTACCAACCTTTGCAGTGACTGTTGGTGCACTTTTAAGCTGAATTTTGGATTGAAGTTGAGAAATTGAGACTCCTGACTTGAGATGTGCCGTGTGATCTGGCGTAACTTCTTCCGCTGGGCTTTCATTGCCTTCAGAATCGCTATCTTCGCCATACGCACTCGCTAGAGCTTCGATTGCCGCCATTTTGTTTCGAAAATTGGCCAGGTCACCAAGTCAAAAAAAAAATTGAAAATAGAAAATCAAGAGAAAATTGAAAATATGAACGAAAGGCAAAAAGATAAATGGGAGGAAGTGATCGAGGAATGGCAGAAAATGTCAAAGAGAAACACACAAACTAACAAAATAATAACACAGAGAAGGACTGTGAATCTCTTGCTGAATAACGTCAAAAAACTAAATCGTCTGTATGTATTTAAGGGCTAACAAACTCTATCAGCACCCTGCGAGCAGAGCCTCTTTTAACTTCCCTGTGATTGAGATTTGGGAAGTAGAAAGAGGCTCTGCATGAATCGTGTCATTTCTTTGAAGTCGCCCGGGGGGGGGGGGGGGGCAAAGACTAGCGGATTTTTCGTGTTACCATCATCGCCGAAAATTTGACGTCACATTCGGTCAAAAATGGGCAAAAATGTCGAGCACATCGTCTTCCCGAATCGTCGAAAATAATTTTCAAGTAGACGTGTTTGTTTCGTTTTTTTGGAGTGGACAGTCTCGTATAATTTTGGTCCCTGCAGTCGAGGGAGTTTGTAGGGACATTGCTTCGACTATTTGTGGTAAAAAAAGGTAAAGTCTGCTTCGAGCCTAGTGGCCCATACAGGCCGGAGCTTATCCCGGTTTCCGTAGCATTAAGCGACTAGGAGTATTGATACTCCCCCCTGGATGGGATGCTAGTCCATCGCAGTCCATCGCAGGGACAGATGTCGATAAAATAAATAGCTTTACTACAAAATTGAAGCAAATAACGACGGCGTACTTTTGTGTCATGGTGGAAAATTTGGCTTACTCCAAATAATTGACCTGCCAACTATTGGATCTAGCAATCACGGATTTAGTAAAAGTGATAAATTAAATAGCCTATTCGGTTTACAACTGACACCACGGATCAAACACTGGTGGTTGTAGTTTGCAGTGGCTATAGCGGGAATGTCGTTTGGTATTTAGGACTTCCATTCTTGAACATAATCAACTGATAGGTTAGCCTGAATTTTTTTCGCCAAGCTCTATGGGAGATATAGACCGTGTGACCTTTGCTCAGCGTTGTGCGAGGAGTGTTGTAATTTGAGCGTAACAGCGACCCCAACAGCGGGCGTTGCGTAACAGCGAATTTTAAGGATTTGTATGAGAAATAACGACCGAGCTTTTAATAAAAAAATATCTACCTGAAGTCCTCTGTCTGTTGTTATTTCTCCTTATGTGGTTTTTGGAGCGATTTATCGCGATTCCAGTGAGTTATAGTTCCACTGCCTTTCTCTCTATATATCCTATAAATCTTAGTAAGGGGCTAGGCGTTTTCGAGCTTGACTGCATCCAGTCTTTGGACGGCGAATATTAAACGGCGTGGTACATCAAGAAAATGGGAGCTAAGGGCAGGGTACGGTGACACGGCTGACTGAGGCGCATATTTTGATTCTCAGTCAGTCATTTTTTCGACTTTTTTGCTTGTTTACAAGCAAAATGAAGGAGAATAGCGTTTAAGTGGGGGTAAATGTGGAACCACATTCTTGTTAACTCTCAAGGGACTGTTTTAATTTCTCAAGGGAATATTTTAATTTCTCAAGGGATTACTTTCCGCTGTGGGTGATCAATTGCGATCTCGCAGAAAAAACGTGACTTGTCACATTTACAAACGTTATATAACAATTTTAAAAGTGACATGTCAGCTTTCTTATCTCAACGCACGTGTGTCTGAAAGGCAATCTATAAAAAGCGTCGCACAAACAATGGATTGCGTAACTAACGCTAAAACACGAATAAATAATCACTAGCACTTACATCGTTTCAAAATTACAAACGTCAAAAATAAGCCATACCAAAAAAAAACTCGCTCTTTTCAAAGATATTATTCAAGTTAAAACAAATGCAAGAGATGGGGGCTTCTTTTAGCTTAGGAGCGGTTAAAAATTAGGCCAAATTTGGTTGCTACTTGCGCCATTCTATTTCGTCATCAGCCTAGGTCGTTAA
The DNA here is from genome assembly GCF_052425735.1 of Oculina patagonica. Classification (NCBI taxonomy): domain Eukaryota; kingdom Metazoa; phylum Cnidaria; class Anthozoa; order Scleractinia; family Oculinidae; genus Oculina; species Oculina patagonica. The sequence goes on from NC_135763.1 coordinate 4,142,363, forward strand.
GGTGGATTTCCATTGACTTTTTTTTTTTTTTGGGGGGAAAAAAATATAGATAATTTTTTTTTTTGTTTAGTTTTTTTTTTTTATTTTTTTTTTTTTTTCCGCGAAAAAAAAAGGTTAGGGACGTGACCTCGCGTTGACAGCAATGTTACATGAATCGGCTTTACAACATGCGATCATATCTACGCAGTTCGAGTGGAATTTCAGTCAAAGACAGCAAAATTCTTTCGTATTTCATCTTCAAATATAATTCGAAAGCATTCACTGTATATATGGCTTTTGTTTAATCCTTCTTAAGCCCACGAAGAAGCTGTCTTGATATCCAACCCTCGCAGAGCCCAAACAAAACGCAGCATGAGTGTATCGATTTGTTTACCCTGCAATTATATGCGCAATGTTTTCTCCGACAGTAGTCGGAAATATCCGTAGTTTTTCGTGCTTTTTCGTGGAGCAATCGTAAGGATACGGCCTTGAACACATTAAACAGCGGTCTACCTATAACAATTCAAATATGGCGTCAATCTCGAGCCCAGAGTCCGTCTAGTCGGTCAGCGGTATGGGACGGACTCTGGAAAACTGGAATTTATCAGATCAATTTCAGGTCTATTTTCAGGTAGAACCTTGGTCTTCCGGTTTTTATTGCGCATGCTTTTAGCTCTAAGCGGAAGTAAATTTCCCAGAACGGAAGTAAATCGAGAAAGATGAACTATTTCTAACACAGTATCGACAGAACTTGTGTTTATCGAAGCAACAAAAGTAACAACAACGTTGCTGCAGTTAACAAAAGAGAGAGTTAAATAAAGAGCGTCTGGTGTTTTGATTTCCTTTAGTCGCATTCTTGAGCATACTGCCATATTTGTTTTAAATCAAAGGTCTTGTTAGCCTTCCAGAATTCCGTCTGTGAAGACTGTGTGCGTGTGTCCCGGCGTTGTTGTTTTGCAGTGACGGCTAAGAAATTTCCATAATGCCCAACGCATGGGCAAGCTATTGTTGTATTGTAAAAATTTTTGTTTGGCGACTCTCGTATATTTCAGAGGCTTCTCGGTGACAGCGCATCTTTTCAGGATAGATTGCATGTTTTTGAGCAAATAATTTTTTCCTCGTCGAATGGCGGTAATATTAATAAAGACGAAAAGGCCACACCGGTCAACGCTATTCAAAAAGGTGTAATTAGAATTTCGGCGACTCAGCACGTGCACACAATTGTACAATTCTTTTTCTTCAGCAAAACAACAATTAACGCGTGTTGTTCAAATTCTGCGTTATTAGTTATTATTAGCACAGTCTGCGATATTCATTTTTAACCGAAACGGAGATTTGAATGAAAACAGTAGTTCTGGCGAGATTTGTAAGTCAACTATAAATTGAGTTTTCAATCGACCTTACCTTGCTGACGCCGTCGTTGTTGTTTTAAAACTCCGTTCAGAATTGACGTTTAAAGGAAATACTTTTTTATTCATGGTATCTTTCGAGTTCAATGAGAAGGGTAGAATTAGATAATACTTCATTTATTTAGCGGCATATCACGAGTTCTTAGGTGTTTTACAAAATTAAGGTGATACTTCTGAACATTTGACCATGGAAAACAAAAAATGTTTTCCAGGATTTCCGGCTTGGTTTACTTCCGGGAAGATTTTCACACTTCCGTGTTGATTTCTATTGTTCTGCGAGGACCAACAGAAGAAGAGAAATACATTCAGTTTCCCAGAGTGTGTCCCGGCGACCCTACCGCTGACCAACCGCTGACGGACCGAGGAGCCGGGTTCACAGCGGTCAAACGCAAAAAATACGCGCGGTTTTCGGGTGATTTTAATTTTGAAAGGGAAATTTTTAAAAAATTTTAAAGGAAAATGAAAAAGGGTGGGAGGGGGGGGGGGGAGCCGGGAGACACTCTGGGCTCGAGATTGATGTGGCGTCGCAAAAACAAAGCGTCGAACGCATATTTTGCTGTTTCATTTGCTAATTTCGCTGCCGTAATCGACTGCCTCGAAAGGTCCTTGCAATTTTTAAGTATAGAATTGTCAGATCTCGGTGAAATTTGCACTGTTTATTTGTGTAATGTTAAGGAATATGTGTATAAATACCTGGCGCGGACGAGCCATTTTTGACAAAATTATATGGCTGCATTTCCTCCGCGAAGATAGGAAATTGTTAAACTAAACTACAAAGCAACTGTAATGATAAGTTCGAAGAACAATGCACAGGATAAACCTTCGACTCATACTTCATGCAAAAAAGTCGGTATCTCGAAGAGACTTTGATTTAGAGTCTAGTTTTTCAAAGATTAGCTTCACTTGTGCTAAGTCATTAGTCTAAAACATATAAGTCTTGAGATTTTATAAAAATAAAAAAGACTGTATTTCCCACAAGTTTACACCCTCGGGGAAAAAATGACGAAACTAACTTCATTTATGCATGCCTCTGTATTTATATTGCAGTGAGAGACAACTCGAGACAAATTAGGGCAAATTTAACATTCGTTTTTTCGGTGCTAAAGTTTGGAATTCCATTGATGACTCACTTTAATCTAAGAGTCGTGCTTGTTTCAAAAATCTCTTAAAAGAATTGATTATCTCCAACTATTAACTGGTACATTGATGTACTTTATTTTTCATTTTTGTGTGTGTACATACACTTTTCTTTTTTTGTTCCCTGTCTGTGTGTGTGTGAATGGAAATCGTGTCCCGTTTTTTTTATACTCTGTAACTTTATTGCAATATTTTTTTCCGCTTGGCCCAGCCACTTAGCTCGATTAGCCTTAGCTATTTCTAAGTGACTGTGCTCTTTTTTTATTGTTAATTTTTCTCTTTGCATGTATTTACTTATTGTACAATCTTCTGGGCACGAAATAAAAGATTGTTGTCGTTGTTGTTGTTGTTGAGACAATAGAGAGCTGAAACATGGATACGCCTTTACGGGTACATAAAAAAGCAATGCCCGGGAAATGAAAATATTTACTCCGTGATGCGTACCCGAAATAACATTTACCTGTTATGTAAATAAGTAGAATCAAAACATGAGCTAATGTGCGCATTTTTGTAATAACGCTTTGCTGCACGTGAGAAATTTGCACGTTTTATTATAATTATTATTCATCCATGCGCACCTTAGCACACTTGCGATGTCAAATTTCGCAACCGACTTTTAGTTTGCTTTGAACTGAAACTTTAGACGAAGTTAGATCTAATTCGCGTTAAGTTTACCGATCTTCCGCCAACTTCAGATAAACAAATCCGCTTTTAAATGTGAATACAGCGAGTTTTGCCGACATAGCGCAAGAACTCCGCTTTCAGGAACAAGCTTCTTAAAAGTTGTTCACTTTACCATGAAACTGAAACTTTGCTTGGCAGGTAAGAGAACTTTCCTTTAACGGCGTAATTTGCACATGTGATCAACCGCCAGCATTTCAGCTTCTGAACTGCACTTTTCCTGGAAGCCGACAAACTTTGAAGGATAACATACATTTCTTTTTTTTTTCAGAAGATCTGTTGGATACAGTCACCAAGTTCAAGTATGTGGCCACAGATAAGACAGGAAAGGCAACGAAAAACTGAATCAGCCCGCATTATAGAGGTAACTTAAGAGCTGAATTTAGAATTCTTGTCTAATAAAATCACCAGATAGATTATATTTTACTTGAGACTTTAAAATGGGGTTTTCACTGACACTTTGAACGCTATTGACCGCGAAATACTCTGTCACCTCCCTTTGTATTTAAACTCAAAACTGCAACCGTTATCTTTCTACTTGATGATGGATTCAAGTTGACTTCGAAACAACGTACGAAGTTTAATTTAGCTCATTTTCACAGTGAATTGCATTCCAAAAGTGTTTTCTTATTAGAATTCTAAGCGCAAGCAAAACCCCGATCTTTCTACCCTTTAGGGCGTCATTTACTCGTGTGGTTCTCTGAATCGTCAGCATTTTAGCTACTAAACTGCGCTATTCCTAAGTGGTAGTCGTAAAACTTTGGTGGATAATGTTTCTCGTTTTTTTAGAAGATCTTTTTGGTGACCCTTAGGATACAGCCACCGAGTTCAAGTATGCGGCCACAGCCAAGACAAGAAAGGCAATGAAAAACTGAATGCCCGCCTTATAGAGGTAACTTAAATCTTATTTGAGGCTGTAGAACAGGACTACAGTACTTCTAAAAAATGTTTATGTGTCTTACTGAAAAACTCAGTAAAACTAACCTAAGAATAGTAACTAGGGCTCTACAAGTAATTCAAAGCGCCAGCAAAAACCTGGCGCTCTTTCTATCCTTTTAAACCAGGGAGTTATTATTTTACTCCTGTAGTTGTCAAACTCGTCAGCTGCATTTTAGCTACTGAACTGCTCTATTCCTAAATGGTAGCCAACAAATTCGAAGGACAACATACATTTCTATTTTTTTAGAAGATCTTTGGATACAGTCTCCAAGTTCATGGCCACAGACAAGACAGGAAAGGCAATGAAAAAATGAATGCCTGAACTCTTGTCTTATATATTCACAAGATAGATTATATTCAGTTTTATTTGAGACCTCAAGATAGGATTTTTACTGACACTTTGAACGTTAATGACTACGAAATAGTTCCTTTGTATTTAAACTCGAAACTGCAACCGTTATCGTAATCTTTGTACTTGATAATGGATTCAAGTTGACTTCGAAACAACGAAGTTTAATTTAGCTCATTATCATTTTCAATTGTATTTCAAAATGTTAAAATGTTCCCTTATTAGATTTCTAAGCGCAAGCAAACCTGGATCTTTCTATCCGTTAGGGCGTCATTTACTTGTGTGGTTCTCAGAATCGTCAGCATTTCAGCTACTGAACTGCAGCATCCCGACAAACTTTGGTGTAAAATGTACATTTCTCTTATTATTTGGATGTTTGGAGACTCTTTGAATACAGCCATGCACCGAGTTCAAGTATGTGGCCATAGACAAGACAAGAAAGGCAATGAAAACTGAATGCCCACCTTAAAGAGGTAACTTAAATATTATTTGAGTCTATAGAACAGGACTACTTCTGAATTTTTTTTACGTGTCTAAACAAAAACTCGCATAAAACTAATCTAAGAAGAGGATTTTTATTGTCTTACTTTAATTTCGCTCATATTTTCATTCTGAGCGCAAGCAAAAACCCGATCTTTCCACCTTTTAGGGCGTCAATTACTCATGTAGTTTTAGGAATCGTCAGCATTTCAGCTATTGAACTGTAACATTCCTTGTTGGTAACTGGCATTTTTTGGTGGACAATAGACATTTTTCTTATTTTTTCAGAAAGTCTTTGGATACAGTCATCAAGTTCAAGCGTGGCCATAGATAAGACAGGAAAGGAAATCTGTGGAAAATGCCCGCCTTTATATGGAGGTAAATCAATGGTTTAGAACTCTTCTCTCATAAATCACCAAATGGATTAAATTTTATTTTGAGACTTTAAAACATTTTTACGTGTCTAATTATAGTAAACAATAACTCAGTAGAGCTAAAAAAAAAAAAACTCTACAGTAATGAATGAATACAAACTAAGAAACTCTGTTAAAACAGTAAAAGTAGAAACTCTAAAAAGTAAAAAGTACAAATTTAGCTAGATAATTCACTCAGTAATACAAAGGGGCAGCAAAAACCCACCCCAATCTCAATCTCAAAAACCAAAAATCTGCGAAATCCCCGTGACATAGTTCCTTTAAGATCGTTTTCATTTGCGATTCACTAATCTGCTAATTTAAATGCCGATTTTCTTTACTTCAGAACTTTAAAGGCTGCAAGTGGCGTGGCATTTCCAAAAAATCGAGTCTTTCCTGCACCATTCCTTATTGGTAGACAGCAATTTTTGGTGGACAATAGACATTTTTTTTTATTTTTTCAGAAGGTCTTTGGATACAGTCACCAAGTTCAAGCGTGGTCACAGATAAGACAGGAAAGGAAATCTGTGGAAAATGCCCGCCTTATAGGAGGTAAATTGATGGTTTAGAACTCTTCTTTCATATAATCACATAGCCATGGATTTGCTTTCAGTGAAAGTTGTAAAATGACGTTAAGTGTCCTTAAAAATATATTATTACAGCAAAACAAATTGGATCCATTGATAAATAATAATAATAATAATAATAATAATAATAATAATAATAATATAATAATAATAATAATAATGGATTTATATAGCGCCATATCCATGGCTCATGGCGCTTTACGGTAGAATGTTATTGAAAAATAAAATTTACATAAAAAATTTACATCAGTGATAAAAAATTACTAACAAATAAAATAGCTAAGCTGTAAAGATGAAAATAAAACTAAGAATCGTTAAAACCTTTAAATGAAAGTAAATCATTAACTGACTAACTTAACTAATTAACTAAGTCACTAACTAACTGACTAGCTGAACTATCTAATTTACTAATTAACTGACTAACCAAAAGTCTAATTATACAATTTGTTAAAAAGGTATGTCTTTATACAAGTCTTAAAATCTGATAGCGAGCCGCTCTCTTCAATGCTTATTGTGTTTTCTTTGTTCTTCCAGGTCGGGATACTGGATGTATTTTCTGCTACTCAGGTAACAACTCGTTTCCCGTAAACTCCTAGATCATTCCCGACATTTACGTAATCCCAAGCTGGGTGGAGGGTTTCGCGCGTTCCACTTGGTGCTTGTCTACTTGCACGCTCCCGAGGAACGGTACAGTCGGCACGGACTCGGTATTATGTATCTGTCTGGTACCCATTGGTTAACCTATTTTTCATATATTGCTCGTAGGTATCACGAGTACCATACGAGTCAAATCAGGACTGCCCGTGAGTTCTGAATGTTGAGTAGGGTGGGTCTCCTACCAGCAGGTAGTACTTCCCGCAGGATTCGACCGGCTCTAACCCCCAGAGGACTGCCTGTATTCAAGCGGGGATTACATCTTCTGCAACCAAATATTAAAAAAATGATCTAGGGTTTACGAGAGCGGGTTGTACTTCCTAGTGTTAAGGAACGGGTGGGATTCAAACCCACAACCTTCGGGTTACAGGTCCACTGCTCTACCATCTGAGCTTCTGAGCCATGATGGGAACAGCGCGTGAGTGGTTCCCAGTTGATCCACTCAGTTATGTGCCTAAGGACTATTCTGAACTAAGATAGACTAAAAATTCTGATCGACCACTAAAACAAAACAGGGGCTTAGGTGGGATTCAAAACCACAACATTCGGGTTACAGGTTCACTGCTCTACCATCTGAGCCACCGAGCTATGATGGAAACAGCGCATGAGTGAATCCCAGTTGATTCACTCATTTATGTGCCTGAGGATTATTCTTACTAAGATATAATAAAAATTCTTTCAAATAAAACAAAACAGGGGCTTAGGTGGGATTCAAAACCACAACATTCGGGTTACAGGTTCACTGCTCTACCATCTGAGCCACAGAGCCATGATGGGAACAGCGCGTGAGTGAATCCCAGTTGATTCACTCATTTATGTGCCTGAGGATTATCGATTATTCTAAACTAAAATACACTGTAAATCCTAAACACTATAACAAAATAGGGGCTCAGGTCTACTGCTCTACCATCTGAGCTTCGAAGCCATGATGGGAACAGCGCGTGAGTGATTCCTAGTTGATTTACTCATTAATAGGCCTGTAGATGATTCTAAACTAAGCAATACAATACGAAAAAGAGAAATTGCATAGCTATAAAATAATTGTTTATGATAAATAAAACAATTATTCCACTCACGCTTGTTGTTGGCTATGAAACGACCATAGCCGGTCATATCATATTCAACAGTTTGCGCGTTTGTGGAATAATTGTTAAGTCTACTAACTTATCAGTTATGAATCACATTAGACAGGAAAAAGACCGTGGCTGCCCCTATATCAGGTAAAGTATGAATATAAATGGCTAAGTAGTTTGGCTGAGTTTGGTATTGGTTCTCTTGCTCCGAGGGTTTTTCTCCTGGCTCCCAGGGTTTCGTCTCTGCAGAAAAAAAGACAACATTTTCAAATTTCAATTCGATCTGGATAGAGGACCCGCAGGAAAACCAGCTTCGGCTGATGTGGCTTCCTCTCCAAAAATTGCGGCATTTTGTTTCTTCCGTCTGACCTCATGGCACAGTGCCGGTGCCAGAATGACTGCCATTGTGTGATGCTTCCATGCCAGTGCTAGTGCACGAACCTGAGCGTGTGCCTGTGTCCATTTGGTCAGAGAACGAACTGTCATTTTTGTCAGTTTGACTGAAGTAACACATTAGATTATAAAATACTAGATATGACTAACTAATAACATATGTAGATGCAGAGATCTGATCGATCAATTTGTTTACAATTTTGGGAAAATTTCGAGAACGGGTTGTACTTTCTAGTGCGAGAGCAAGGTTGGGATTCGAACCCACAACTATCGGGTTACAGGTTCACTGCTCTACCATCTGAGCTACAGAGCCATGATGGGAACAGCGAGTGAGTGATTCCTAGTTGATTCACTCATTGATGTGCCTGAGTATCATTCTAAACTAAATTACACTGTAGATCCTGACCACTGAAAAAAATCAAATAGTGGCTGATGTGGGATTCTAACCCACTGCTCTACCATAAGAGGTAAAGAGCCACAATGGGTTTGATTGTTTTAATAATAAGTAACTATGTTTTAATAAAACAATTATTCCACTCGCACTTGTTGGATATGAGATGATTATAGCCGGCCATCTTATATCCAGCGTGCGCGCTTGTGGATAATTGTTAAGTCTACTAACATGTTAGTTTTAAATCACATTAGACAGAAAGAAGACCGTGGCTGCCCGCCAGACTGTTATATATATATGTAGGGTAAAGTATTACTATGAATGGCTACGTAGGGATATGTATGACTGACATAGTAGGGGGATAGGGTGAATAAAAATCTAGAACTGTATCTAAATAATGGTCATGTATCACTCTGTAAGGTTATGTAGGGCTATGTAACTAGCGTATTAATAATGCTCATGTAAGACTCTGTAAGGTCATGTATCACTCTGTAGGTCTATGTTTTACTCTGTAAGGTTATGTAGGCCTATGTAGGGCTATTTATTACAATGTATGACTATGTAACTAGCGTATTAATAATGCTCATGTAAGTCTCTGTAAGGTCATGTATCTCTCTGTAAGGTGTAAGGTTACGTAGAGCAATTAATGACAATGTATAGCTATGTAACTAGCGTATTAATAATGTTCATGTAAGACTCTGCAGTAAGGTCATGTATCACTATGTATGATAATGTAGGTCTATGTGGGGTATAGTGGTTATGATTCTCGCCTTCTAAATCAGTAAGTGTCAATTCGGTATCAAAACTGCGAGTGTGTACATGCTTTTGTTATCTTCTTTGTTTCTTTTCTTGTTTTTCTCTTTTCAGATCTGGTTCAGGAAGTTGGTATCCTTTATTTCATAATTTCGTTTTTTCAGTTTTATTGTTGTATTGTTATTTATTATAGAGTTTGCTGCCGCTGTTGTTGTTGTTGTTGCTTTTGCTTTCTCTTTCTTTTTGTTTTCTTCTTTGTTTCGTTTCTTGTTTTTCTTTTTTCAGATCTGGTTTAGGAACCTGGTATCCTTTATTTTATAATTTCGTTTTTTAACTTTATTGTTGTATTGTTATTCTTTAAAGAGTTTGCTGTCGTTGTTGTTGTTGCTGTTTGCCATGAACTGTAATAACTAAATAAACCACAGTGACGTTGCAAAGGGAGAAAGGCATGGTGTACAAATATTACATTTATTTGTGTAGATGAATAGGATTTTTGCTTTCCAGGATACGGTCCATTTCGGCTTAGCTCACTTGCTCTGATAAATAATCTTACTTATCTGAGAAATCGTTCACATAGTCTCACATTTGCTGATTAAAAACGTCTATTACACGTACACAAGCCAACTTCCAATGCTTATCTCACAAATCCGAACTCAGGATTGGCTTCTTAACCGAACAGCGTGTTTGTTTATTCGATTTAATTACGAGAAAAATTTTATAAATGATCGAATCCTCCAAACCGAGTCCAGACAGCTTCGACAGCGCTCGTACATTGTATACCGAACGTCTCAGGATATATTCGAAAAACTTCGAAAACATCTTCGGAATTCCCAGTACTCTGAATTCGAAAAACTTTGAACATCTTCGGCAGCGTCTGTACATGGTATACCGAACCTCTCAGAATATATTCGAAAATCTTCGGAAACATCTTCGGCATTTCTGGTACTCTGAATTCGAAAAACTTCGAACATCTTCGGCAGCGCTCGTACATCCTATACCGAACGTCTCAGAATTTATTCGAAAAACTTCGGAAACATCTTCGGAATTCCAAGTAATCTGAATTCGAAAAACTTTGAACATCTTCGGCAGCGTCTGTACATGGTATACCGAACCTCTCAGAATATATTCGAAAATCTTCGGAAACATCTTCGGCATTTCTGGTACTCTGAATTCGAAAAACTTCGAACATCTTCGGTAGCGCTCGTACATCCTATACCGAACGTCTCAGAATTTATTCGAAAAACTTCGGAAACATCTTCGGAATTCCCAGTACTCTGAATTCGAAAAACTTTGAACATCTTCGGCAGCGTCTGTACATGGTATACCGAACCTCTCAGAATATATTCGAAAATCTTCGGAAACATCTTCGGCATTTCTGGTACTCTGAATTCGAAAAACTTCGAACATCTTCGGTAGCGCTGTACATCCTATACCGAACGTCTCAGAATTTATTCGAAAAACTTCGAAACATCTTCGGAATTCCAAGTAATCTGAATTCGAAAAACTTCGAACATCTTCGGCAGCGTCGTACACGTATACTAAACGTCAGATTCAAATCCGGAAACATTTGCATTTCCGGTACTCTGAATTCGAAAAACTTCGAACATCTTCGGTAGCGCTCGTACATCCTATACCGAACGTCTCAGAATTTATTCGAAAACTTCGGAAACATCTTCGGAATTCCCAGTACTCTGAATTCGAAAAACTTTGAACATCTTCGGCAGCGTCTGTACATGGTATACCGAACCTCTCAGAATATATTCGAAAATCTTCGGAAACATCTTCGGCATTTCTGGTACTCTGAATTCGAAAAACTTCGAACATCTTCGGCAGCGCTCGTACATCCTATACCGAACGTCTCAGAATTTATTCGAAAATCTTCGGAAACATCTTCGGCATTTCCAAGTAATCTGAATTCGAAAAACTTCGAACATCTTCGGCAGCGTCTGTACATCGTATACCAAACGTCTCAGAATATATTCGAAAATCTTCGGAAACATCTTTGGCATTTCCGGTACTTTGAATTCGGAAAACTTCGAACATCTTCGGCAGCGTCCGTACATCGTATACCAAACGTCTCAGAATATATTCGAAAAACTTCGGAGAACATCTTCGGCATTTCAGGTACTCTGAATTCGGAAAACTTCGGACATCTTCGGCAGCGCCCGTACATCGCTTACCGATAGAAACATCTTTGGAATTCCGTACTCTGAAGGACAAAAATCTCACTCATTTGCTCTCAAAAATTAAAAAGTTGGTTAGTATACCTGATTGCGCACGACGCCACGAACTCATAGCCTGCGTTGCAGACGAACTAAACCCAGGGTTTTTTCGTCTGCAACGCGGTTTCGAACTCGTGACTCAGGATATATCCCGGACTTGCTTCGACAACTTTCAGAAATCGTCATTACAACTTCTCGAAGCTTCGGATATTTTCGACAATTTTTGCAAGTCAGAATTGTGGGCTTATATATATTTATATAAGCGCACACCTAGCTGTTTTCACTGCGGACCTATTATTTTTAGGAAAAATTTTGATAAAGGCAAAACTACAGTACACATCAATAAGGAGTGTGAATTTTTTTTGCAGTCCTGTATCATTTAAGAAAGTGGGTGAAAAGGGGTACGCAAACTCGCCGATCCGTGCTAGATATTTTTTAGCCAAATCCGTAAATCCGGACTGTTTCTTTCAAATCCAAATTTGCATTACTTGAAATCTTTGTGTGGTATAGTTTATGTTATTTTTTTGCGACTATTTCGCCAACATAGCGACCCGGGATACCGGCGAGGACCGACCAAAGTGATCCGAACTTTGTTTACTATTTAAATCAGAGTCCGGAATACAGACCAAAATTATCAGCTTTAATATCCGCAAATCCGCTAGTTTCCTTCGTTATTTGGGATGACATCGCAAATAACCGATGCAAAGGAGACTACGAATCCGCTCAATGTATTGCAAAAAATCGCAAAAAAAAAAAAAAAAAATCGCAATCTGTCGAACCACGAGTCTATTCGCCCCTTCGATAAGAAAGATTTATTTAGCAAAAAAGGGCGGATTTTTTTTAAAGAGAAAGGGGCTGCTGTGCACAGCTATTTTCAGGCTGTGCTGTGACTTCTTCAGGGAATGAACTAGACAGTTCATCCCTGAAGAAGTCAGGCCTAGCCTGAAAAAACATTGAAAATTACAATTTATCATCCCAACCTTAAGTTATGGTCAACCTTCCTTTTAATATCAGTTGTTGAAAGCTGTTGATCACAGTAAGATAAATAGATTAAGACAAAATGATCTCAAAAATTTGTCTTATTGAACGGATCGATCTCTTCCGCTTCTTGCTGTGCGGATCACTGAGTTTGCATTTTTGTTGTTCTTCTTTTTTTTTCAGATTTTTGCATGGATCACCTGGATGACTATCAATATCAACCATGTCGGGACATATATGTATAAGGTATGCTTTATATGGCTACGAAGGTCTTCGTTGGATTATGAATGCCTAGAAAATTTGTGATTTTGTGCGTTTACAGCTTGCAACCCGAAAAGAAGAAAAGGGCCTGGGCCAGAGAAGAGTCTCTTGAGACAACAGTACAAATGGTAGATGACCAGCAGTTTTACTTTCATATTCAAGATGGCGGATCGGGGGATGGTGAGTTCATGCTTTTTGAACATGTTCATGAACAGTATTTCAACCTTTGAGCCCGTTTTTCTTGAATATTAGTCATCCTTTCGTGCTATTTTTTTTTCAACACAATCTAAGTTTTCTCTTCGGGAATCTGGCTGGTAAATGTACCTAGCAATTTGCTACACCGCTTTGAAGGCTGCCAGTACTTGTTGTGTTCTGGCTCTTTACCTGAAGACTAAAGGCCTGTGTTATTTTGTACGAAGCTGCATGACATCTTCTTTGGACTCATGTTGGATCAAGGGATCTAGGGAAGTCCTGCAGCGTGTCTGCTCTTCCCCAACTTCTTTTTTTTGTTGTTGTTAAAAAGTACATGCATACCCCCCCCCCTTTTTTGGGACCAGACACACCCTCCTCAAAAGCCCCAAAACATGTCCTTCAAAGCAACGTGAAAATAGGGCTACATGCTTTAAGTAAAAGTTGTAAAATTGAGGTTAAGTGTCTTCAAGAGCATGTCAGTAGTAAAGCATCTTAGATATGCTATAAATGCTTAATAATCTGCTTTACAATACAATACAAATATACAATACAATTTTAATGTCCATACGTGGGACGAGGTCTCCCTCAATGTCCGAGCCAGGGGCTCATGTTTTCTTTGATCTTCCAGGTTGGGATACTGGATGTTGACTTAGGTGAGTCAAGTATTCCAAGAATGATGAATGTGGAGGGAAAAGACGTATCACAGCAGTGCTTTTTTGGGTGAGTTATATTAAAATAAAGTTATAGTTGCTGCCAGAGGGACAGCATAGGCAGGGCATGCGAGGAAACATTCTTGCAGGCATAATTTTAAGGATTTTGGTATGTTTGATCAATTATCCAGGATAGTTGAGAAAGTAAACAAGGATCATTAATTTTTTTTCCTTAGTTGGGTTCCAGTCTACACACACAAGGATCAAGTGACTTTCTGTCGTGCCAATGGTTCCTTGCTTAATAGCAGAGATGATGCTGTGGTGTGAAAGATAGATGACCTAAGGAAAATGGTATTAATTCACATCTGTGTTACTTTTAAATTCATGGGACTTATTTTCATGGAGAAGAACCTGGGGGTTTGTTTACAGTATTGGAGTAGCTGGGAAGCCATCACATGATGTGTGATCTGACCAAAATATTTTGTCTCATCCGAGGGTTTCCTTTCTGTAGTTCTGGTCCTGTGATGATCTAAGGGGGTCTATCGCCTGCTACCTGCCCCTCCTAAATGCTTGTTACAAAGTACATGACTGTATTATGCTTAAAAGCCAAAATAACCTTTTTCTGGACATATATACCTTGCACATAATTGTGTCTTCAAGAATGTGCTGAGCATTACAGTAAAACAACACAGCGGAGCATCCCTAAAATGATGGTCAATCTACACACTGTTACAGCAAAACAATGTTGATCCATTTAATATTAAATAGTCAGTCTTCATGATTGTGTTTTCTGTGATCTTCCAGGTTGGGATACTGGACATTGACTTCCATGGGTCAAGTATTCCAAGAATGATGAAAGAGGAGTGAAACAATATATTAAAGCAGTGCTCTTCTGGGTGAGTCATTAGAAAATAAAATTATAGTACTGTAGTTAGTAATTACCTTTGGATGTTTTTGATTTTGCAATTTATTACAAGTGGTATGAATATGTTGACATCAGAGCTTGCCTACCGTATATTGACAGGGTTTGAATATTCTTGACCAATGCTAAATTTTCTACTGATTATCAACCCTCCAAGTTAAGACCATTTTAGTCGTCGTGGCGACAAAAAGTTTGGAGCTGGCAAATAAACTGGAAACAAAGTTGCCAGCCTGGCGACTAAAATTTTTCACTGGCGACCCAACTTGAGCAGTTGGTGGCCAAATGGCCACAAAGGAAAAAAATTAACTTGGAGGGTTGATTATTTAACTTTTTTCTTAGTTGTGTGCCACTCTACACAGAGAAGGATCAAATGACTTGCTGTTGTGTGAACAGGTTCCTTGCAAAACCAGCAGAGTTGATGCTGTGGTGTGAAGATAGAGGACCTAAGAAAAATGGTATTTATTACAATCTGAATGCTTTTGTTATGGTTTACACAAAAAAGGTTCTTCTATCAGATATCTTTTCTTTTCAAATCTTAGTTATTCTTTTCTTCTTTCTTTCGCAGGCTCTAGATCTATTTCACAGAATTCCAGCCTAACGCAATCTTAGAAGGAGGTGTAGCATTTGTTGACTTCTTTGCTGTGTCTGCAGTCCAGCCAAGATTCCTGTCTCTATTCAGAAGATCAAGTGACCAACAACTGGTTTCTCTTCATTTTGTTAATCCATTGTCCATCAGTCAAGTGTTAGGGTCAAAGACAATCATTAACTAGGGAATACTGTCTTGATAAACAACCAAATTCTCAGAATGAACATTAATAGAAGTATATAGGAATTAGTAAGGAGAATTGATGTAAAAAGAATTAAAGTAAGCAACATCTCAATTTGGAAAGATCTAAATTGCATTTACTTTTAATACACATTAACGTACCTTGTGACTATGAAACCAGTTTTGCCTGTGACCTCTTCAGTTAGTTGCCATAATAGATTTGAATCTGGGATGACTTCACGTAACCATGCATGAAAACTAAGCCTTGTTACCAGCTTCCAAATAACCAACAACTATTTTTAAAAATAGCCAACAGACACATTGATAACTATAATACAAAAAAATAATATGTATAAATACTTTAAGAGAAAGATGAGCAAAAAAATTACATAACGTTCGATGAGCCTATGCCATACACATTTACATTTGAAAATTTTATGAATGTAAATGTGCAGGGATAAACGTTCATCAAAACCTTATGTAGTTTAATCGCTTGTCTTATTCTTAATGTATTTATTCAAAATCCTTAGTTACGGTAAATTTACGGTACTATAAATATAATAATTTAAAAATAAAATTAAGATATAAAAAAATAAATAATAAAAGTTTGGAACTTGATACCTAGGTATATTTTTCATATGTGGTTACATGAAGTCATTCCAGATTTAACTCTTAAATGGCAACCAACTGAAGAGGTCACAGGCAAAACTAGCTTTGTAGTTGCATATTTCATGTCAATGTGTGTTGAAATTAAATGTAAGTATGGTCATTCCTGATTGGGGTACTTATAAATCAAATTTTTACTAGGATATTTACTTAGCCAATAAATTCTAGTATCCTTTATCAGGAAACTCAGAAATTTTAACAGATGAAATATCATGGCGAGGGTAGCAAAGGGGCATTGTTATCCTGTTTTAGGCACAAATGTTAACCAAATTCTTATGTCACCTGTACTTAAGAAACAGGAAAATTCATGATTCACGTATCTTTTATAACTATTTTCACACATATCACTGTAAAATTTGTGCCCTGTTCATGTGTCTCAGTCTAGTTTTTGCCCTTTTTGTGTGTACACGTCAACCCTTTGCTACCCCCCATGGAGAGGTAATTTTTTTTCGTTTCTTTATTTAATGTTATATTTATGTAAATCTTTTTTATTTCGCTATTTCACCTCTCGCCACAAATAGCTACGCTACTTGCAGAAGATGGACAACATTGTAAAAATTATTGAGTGAAATAAAGTTAATTATTTTTGGTGTTTGCTGTTGATTCCAATGGAAATAAAGTTCAAGTTGTACCTAAAACTGTCTGAATTGTATTTTGAGTATTTTCCAATGTTTTGTACCAAAACGACTATCTCAAAACATAGTCCACAATTTCTGAACGGAGACTGTGTGTTCTCTGTGTCTGTGGGTTAGAATTCCTGGGAGATTTTGACGTATTCCATTTGAGGCATTGCATTTCTAATTTCATGGTGGCTGTTTGTTACCTGGTGAGGGGGTACTCCCTATAATGGCCTATACAGCAAGGCTCTGCCGGAAAGGGGTTACTTCTTTCAGGCTTATGGTATATAAAAGGACAGGGATTTTACAAGTTTAGGTATATGGAAGGGTGGGAAATCTGTCATTTGAAGTGCCTTTATTAAAAATATTTTGAAATGCACCTTGCGGTTACATACAAATGACAAGGGGTACCTTTTCTGTGAAAATGGGTCAAAAGGGTAAGGGGTTAGACTTCGGGTGGAGCCTCCATGTATGAAACTTTTTTGATCGCCTCCTCCCCTGGGGTCTGTTTATGACTAACCCTAAACTACTATACGAACCCAAACCCTAAGTAGTATCTGAAGAATAGGTGCTAAAGGGTATAGGGTTTGAGCCCCGGGCGGGGGGGGGGGGGTTACTCGCATCGGATTTTGGTCTCGCTGAAGGTCCGGGCAAAACGCCAATATTTTTAGCCATAATGGTCTTTCTTAGGCCTTAGCATACGCGAAGAAACCTATTAGTTTGTTTACTTATACTATTTTGTTGTCATTTTTAAGCTTAGCATATTTTAAATTTTTTGTTTTATTCTAGTACACTGTTTCCTGTATTTAGTTTTACGTATTTCCGGTATTTCGTAAGATACCATTATCACCATATAAATTTAAACATAGCCAATGTAAACTTCATTGTACCTGAAGAAGGCTGGTTTGGCCAGCCGAAATATAGTACAAAACTAATTCTCTCATTCTACGTTGTATCGGTCTCTGCTTTTCAATTTCAGTTTTCTATGTGTTAAACCGATTAGATCACTCAGTTGATCCAACGTATACCGGTAGGAGATCGTACACGGTTTGCGTGCTTGAACTTTTAATAGTCTTTCTTAGGGTTACACACGAAGAAACGAAAGGTTGAGCCACACCCAGATTGGTCTCTTTTAGGAGTTCTTTTTAAAATTCCCGACGAGCGTCACTGTCCGTTTCATATAGGAGCCCCCCCCCCTCCCGGGGTTTGAGCCATTTTGGTATGAATGAACGAATGAATAAATAAATGAATGGATGAATGAATGAACAAATAAATAAATAAAATAATTATTAATCATTATCATTCTTCTGTCCATATATATAACAAGAATGTTTTTTATGTTGTTAACTTAAAGCCCTTCTCCAGAGTTGTACCCAAGCAGTTCCTGTGTAGGGACAGGTTATTGGGTCAAGTTCGAAATGGGGTATGCGTAGGGGTAGGAAAAAAAAATGCGTGGGGAGATTGGGGTCATTGGGAAAGGGCCCTTTATCTTTCCTGCCTTTCCTCTACCCATTCCCTATACATCGCTCCCTGTGCGCCTTCTATCATTCCCCAAAAGGCCCGACAGTACTTCTTAAGTGTACAACAATCTCTTCGAAAGGACTACAAGTATAAATTCAACGATGAGCAGAGGCGGCGGAGTGCGTTGGAACGGGGACTAAGACTGTCCCAGAAACACTCGGCAGGTTTTCATATTTGGAGCATTTTTTTTTTCATTCCAGCAACTTTTTGTTGGGTTATATTCAGATCCCACGCCGAAACCTATAACGAACTCTTGGGACGGGCAGATTTGCCCACACTATATAATAGACGTTTACAAGATACAGCAACGCTTAGGTATAAGGTCAAGAACGGGCTTGCGCCAGACAACGTCTCTGCCCTTTTTGTCCGCATTTCTATGGTCAAAACTAAGCAAAGACCTGATAAACTCCCCGACAGTAGCTACTTTCAGAACAAAAATTAGAAAACACAATCTATCGGACTATGTAAAACAATAGTAACTGCTGTAAGCTCTGTAGCGCTTAGAAGATATTGTATAAATATTAGTTTTTAGTTAAATATTTTAAATAATTTTAGGCTTAGTATTATTAATAGTTTTTTAGGTATTTTAATCATGTTAATTGGTGTCCCCAATTAGCCCACATGGGCTAAACACATAGACACTGAAATAAAGTTTTTACTTACTTACTTTTTGTTTTCTGAGCAGTTTCTAGACCGGAGATTTCCGAAGATTCTCCCGATTGTTGTTCGAAGACAATACGAACGTTTCCGATTAAAAGATATAGTGGGGAAGCTTGTCACTCTCTTACCGAATTCCGCACATAGTTGTTACGTACTGTTTTAATTTCTCAAGGGAAAATTTTAATTTCTCACAAACGTTATATAACAATTTAAAAACCTGACTAGCCCAAATCATACATGATATAACCAATTGAGAATGTTAGTGGTTCAGCGCACGAAGGCAACGAAGTTCAAAACGATTAAGAACGCAAATTTGTACTGGTACAAGTCTTTCACACACCAAAGCGTTGCTAATATTTAACCTAAGGCATCTAATTTCGTGACAATTGATTATTTTCTGCTGAGTTGCACAATTCAGAATTGCAACATCATTCAATGCAGGTGTGAAGTGATATTTACAAGTGTTTTTGTAGCCTGTTTTGAAATTACTTCCGGTGAAGCAGTAAAAGCTGAAAATTTTTGCTTGTTAGAAGTTAATGCATCGCCATTAGAAAAAAACAGCAACATTTTTACTGGGAATGTAGCCGTTAGAAATGGCATGTGTAGCCTTAAGGTAAAGAATAACGCGAGGAGAAGCAGCTTTTTGGTAATATCCAAACGAAAATTTAGTTATCACTGTGGCCGGTTAAAGATTGCGTGACGAGACAAAAGGTAACTCTGTCGTGCGTAACCTTTATCGGGAACCCTGCATTAAGCCGAGTAGAAATCTTTCTAACTCGAAAGGAAACAACTATTTCGATTAAAGGCAAACGACAAAGTTTACTATTTTTAACCAAGCCACAGTATATGAGTCGCAAAGCGCCCAGCCGTCGCGACTGACAAATACAGCATTTCCTCCGCGAAGATAAAAAAAAATGCTTGAACTGAGCTAAAAAGAAACTGTTAGTTAAAATTCTTTAAAAGACGTTTGAATTCTTCCATGATATGTTCGAACAACAATGCCCAGGATAAACGTTCTACTCATACTTCATGCAAAATAGTCGGTATCTCGAAGAGATCTTTGATTAGATTTTAAATTGAGGGTGTGAATTTAGTTACCTGTCAGCTCATTTCTTAGCCTGAATTTCAGACATCCCTCTGTGCTCGCCTACTCACAGAGGGATGTCTGAAATTCAGGCTACTCATTAATTTTCTGAGCTATCTGTTAATTTCGAAGATATCAGATCTCGGCTATCAGTTGAAAACAATGAAAACCTATTCTAAATAGAAACTTGAATTTGCTCTAATTTCGATTTGCTGACTCTTGTTAGTGGAAATAACTTGTAAGTTGCTCGTAATCAAACGCGTGTTCCCACCAGCGCTAACACACAAAGTGTTAGTGGCACTGTGTGAAAGTTCGACGGGAGCTTTTCTTTTGGTACTTCTACTCATGGGTGAACAGTACTTATCTGGGCTTCACATAATGTGAAAAGAAGTATTGCTACTCGCCGGGGGGGACTCCCATATGAAAGGGACGGGGATACTCGTCAGAACGTTTGAATTAAACCCCTGAAGAAGACAATGGGAGTCTCTCCCCGGGTGCTTCTCGCCTGGATCGGATGCTACAATCCACGCCATAATTCCTTGGGACACTCATTTTAACAATAGTAAAGTGACATTTCGTTACAAATTCTCAGAAATGGAGCATCCTCGTTTCCCCAAAGTTGCAAAATAGACGGCAACAGGAGGCATTGTTTTTTCAAGGTATACAACATTGTAACGGGGCAGGGGGGTAATTGCTATTTTTCCCTGTTTCGATTGAGTGTAAAAAACGGCGTGTCCCAAGAATTGTGTCTTCGATTGTAGTCCATTTTAGGGACCCCTCCCATACCCACAGCTTGTGCCAGGTTGCCTTGACAGCTCGCTGGTATTAGCGTAAAGTGCTTGTCTTGCGCACAAACACAGCACAACGATATGCACATTAAGATTCTCCAGATAATAAACAAAACCCTGAGAGCAATGTTTCATTTGTTTATTTTTCTAGGCACCCACTTCAATTTGAACGATAGCAAAAATCCATCTTTTCTCAGGCTAGAACCTCTGATGTATTGCAATGACATCACGGCGGCTGACTCAAGAAGCCAAATACACTGGAGAAACGTTTCAGCTACTTCGTTGAATACAAAATGTAGTATTAAAATATTTTTTCCAGAAAATGAGATGGCCTTATACTAGTATAATACCTTATAGAAAATACCCCAAATTACTTTGTTAAGTCGTTTAAAATCTCAGCAAAAGTACAAAAATCAACGTTTACAACATCATTTTGCCGGTGAGGAGTCGGTGAGCCATTTTGCCGGTGAGGAGGTTTTTCTTTGTTCCACTGCAAAACCCATTCCTTAAAACATTTAATTTCACCATTCGTTTTATTGAAAATGTTTGAAACATCGTCCAGCGTTGATTTTTGTGTTTTTGCTTAAAAATGCTTTATTAAACCTTTAACTATTGTTGTTTAAAATCTAGTTTTAAAAAGTCGTTTAAACTAGCAAAAATTTTAAAATATGTCTAACAATATATTATAATTTAAACAGCATATTTCGATCTAGAAAAATACAAGTTTGACAAAGGAAATGACGTTCTGAAATGACACATCATTCATTAGAAAATTGAAAAACGTACTTGTCCTATAAATCCAAAATCACAGATTTTGGAATAATGAAAGCACATACAAAGATACAAAGATAAGATAAGAAAAATTTCCGTGCTTTCCAGAAACAACTGTTAAAAGTTAACCATTCCTTACTATCATGTCTTCTATTATTACTAGCAGCAAGAGGAAATAAAGTTGCAGTGAGAATACCATGGTTGTATTCATGTCGTGGAGGTAAAGAGGAATTTTATCCTGCAAAAGAAAAGAGAAGAACTCAACATGCAAATTCTCTAAAGGATCGCTATATATTCCGCTTATTGTTTAGGTAATAGATGGGCAACAAATCAAATGGCAAAATATTTAATGCTGATTAATGCAAAATGTTCTTATGTGGGGGTCCCCCCTTTGGTTTGTATTAACCCATCAATTTTTATTCCTTGATGAACTCTTATCCCATTTTGCAAAAATTCTACAACGTCCTCCACAAACACTGCTAACACGGACCTGGTCCCCGTTGTTCAAAGGGTGGGTAGGTCTATCCTCTGGAAAAACCACTAAATGATTTAACCAGGGGCGTAGCCAGCTTTTAAAGAATTGTAGGCCTGGTCGATCGCTAGGTTTTTTTTTTTTTTGGGGGGGGGGGGGAGGGGGGGGTCCACCGGGGAGGTTTTTGAGATAAAGACCATATACTTTCTCCTTCCGACTTTTTGGTGATTCTGCGTGTATTTTGACAGCTTATAGTTCTAACATGACATGACAAGGAATATTAATTGCACCTTTTTTCGCTTGTTCGTAAATAAACGCTCTTTTCTTCAACAGCACATGGAGTTGTGCGTTTGCCTGCCACCTGGCTAACCCAGAAGGTTTCACAGTTTGCACTTTCTAGATGAGCCTTGATCTCATCAGGAAAGGGGAGTTGCGAGACATATCATGCTAAGATATGTTAAAAATTGCTCTCTATTTCATTTTAAAAGTGCATCACCTTGAATTTTTTCTACTGTACATTTAAAAAATACAAGTAAGTTGAAAAATTTGTAGGCCCGGGCCTACGGGCCTATAGGCTAGCTACGCCCCTGTTAACCACTGAATAGTGATTTGACTGATGGATAGCATTATCCATCTGTTGATCACCGTTCAAAATAATTCCATTAATAATATACATACATGCTTATTGGCTGAGAGCAAGTCAATTAATCCCAAACAGTGCAGAAAGTTGAAATTGAGTGCAAAAATTTGAAATTGAGTGCAGAAAGTTGAAATTAAATTGATTGACATGAAAGTCAGAAAGCGCGCCAAAACAAAATGGCGGCCGATGTCGGAGTGCTTGAGAGAGCAAAAATCGAGCAAAACATAACGATTCATGAAAAGTTTGACCGATTTAACGAAAGTTATAAGTATATATATAAACCAAAGTTCTAGGAATTGGACGTTTGTACAGCACAAGAGAGGCTTTACGAAACTACTGAAAGCTACTAATCGTGGATTTTCTTACGCGACGGCTCGTAAAGAAGAAAGATTACAAGCGTGAATTGAAGTTGGACATTTCAGCCCATACCAATACAACTGAATAAGGATAAAAGCACCTGATAATGCATGACAGAGAGCTTTAAAATTCCCTAGCGGTATGTGGATTTTACAAAGCCCGGCAACTACGTTATGTTTAAGAACGAATCGGAAAGGTAAACTACTGAACACGGCGTTTCGTTTGTCATCCACTTCAAGTGAAATTTTTGTATGTGTATTATTAACAAGTAATCACATTATTTTCTCGTACAATTTGGGATAAATTAGCACTCGTAAATTTTTCAAAGACTACAAATTGCACTCGCCCTACGGGCTTGTGCAATTTGGTTACCCTTTGAAAAATTTACTCGTGCTTATTTATCCCAAATTGCACTCGTCGGAAATCATGTGATTACCTATACTAACTTACAGATTGCTCTACAGCTCATCAACAGTAATGTTAATTATTGTCCTCCTGGTTGGTCAGGTGGTACAGGCACTTCCCCAGGGGGTCCTGCTACACCCTGTTCCCCCTGAGGACCTCTTTCCCCTGTAGGTCCCTGTTCTCCCTGGGGTCCTGCAGGGCCTTGTGGTCCTAAAAATAAATTCACAGATTAGCTTTACATGAATGCCATAAATTCTGGTAATAAATGCAGTCAAAGTAATAGCCAGGCGCTGCAAGTCTAGAATGAATGCACATTTTATTTTAAATCACCAAGGAAAATCACAATATACTGTGTCATAACACAGTTAATAAGCTTCCCAATTAACGCTTTTTTTTCAGTTAGAAACTATAGCCTGTTAGAAAATGGGCACAATTTTTGTCCACAGTTATAAACATGTGTGGAGAGTGAGGCTGCCCCAAAGATGCTTGAAATTTCCAAGACATTGCTTTACATTTCTTAAAAAGTTGCTTGAAAGTTGCTCCAAAAAAACGAAAATGTTGCTTTTTTCGACTTTTTTTGCTTGTTATCAAGCAAAAGAAGGAGAATAGTGGGTAAGTTGTTCTATCTCGAACCACATTCTTGTATACTCTCAAGGGACTGCTTTAATTTCCGCTGTGGGTGATCAAAGCGCGTGACTTGTAAAGTGTCACTCTATAGTTAATGATAATGCATTTATATAGCGCATTTTCCATATATATATGTTCAAATGCGCTTTACACATACTGTAATTTAAGATACAATTGTAAAGGCCAGACCACAACACCGGGAGCTTCGTGCCCTACTCTTTGCAAATAGTGTGTGGGTTCTTTAACGTCCCCTGTTAGAAGACTGAAGATACAGGAGACGGGACCTACGGTTTATCGTCCTTTTCCGAGAAGACTAGAATGTCTAACCATTTGCAGATGTAATTACAAAGGCAGCATATTCTCCTCAGTGATTTTAAGACCCTGAGTGTTGGTCCGGTCTGGGGTTCGAACCCACGACCTCCCGCACAGCAGTCCGGCGCTCTACCAACTGAGCTAACTAGTTGTGCTTCAACACTTCCGTTCTTGTAGAAAAAACGTGACTTGTCAAATTTACAAACGTCATATAACAATTAAAAACGTGAGTAGCCCAAATCTTACGTGACATAACCAATTAAGAATGTAAGGGGTTCAGCGCTCGAAGGCAACGAAGTTTAAAACGATAAGAACGCAATTTGTACTGGTACAAGTCTTTAGGCGCTAATATTAATTTAACCTAAAACGATTTACAACGCAAATTTGTTATGGTACAAGTCTTTCACAAACTTAAACGTTGCTCATAGTTAACCAAAGGGAACTCATTTCGTGACAATTGATTATTTCTGCTGAGTTGCACAATTTAGAATTGCAACATCATTCAATGCAGGTGTGAAGTGATATTTACAAGTGTTTTTGTAGCCTGTTCTGAAATTACTTCCGATGGAAGCAGTAAACGCTAAATAGTTTTTGCTTCTGTTCAGAAGTTAATGCATCGCCATGAGAAAAAAAAACAGCAACTGTTTTACTGGAAATGTAGTCCTTAGAAATGGCATGTGTAGCCGTAAGGTAAAGAATAACGCGAGGAGAAGCGGCTTTTGGTAATATCCAAACGAAAATTTACTTCTCAATGTGGGGTTAAGATTGCGTGACGAGACAAAAGGTAACTCTGTCGTGCGTAACCTTTATCGGGAATCCTGCATTAAGCCAAGTAGAAATCTTTCTAACTCGAAAGGAAACAACTATTTTGATTAAAGACAAACGTCAAAGTTTACCATTTTTAACCAAGCCAAAGTATATGAGTCGCAAAGCGCCCAGCCGTCGTGACTGACAAATACAGCATTTCCTCCGCGAAAATAAAAAAAAAATGATTGAACTGAAAGACGTTTGAATTCTTCCATGATATGTTCGAACAACAATGCCCAGGATAAACCTTCTACTCATACTAACTTCATGCAAAAAAGTCGATATCTCGAAGAGATCTTTGATTATTAACTACTTCCCCTTTGTAAACTTGTAAGATGTTTAAGTATTTTCATGCAATCAGTCTTACTGCAACAGAAGTATCTAAATAACATTTTTCGGCCAAAATTTGTTAAATTACAAGGATTTCTTTCACTGAGAACAATCGTGAAGATACCAATGACATCATGTTCGTTGACAAGTTTTTCACAATGCTGAATGAGCCAAAAGTTGAAACATCTTTTGAAATTCCTCAGAAAGCTTTGGCAAACTTTGCTTATCTTTGGAAAAGTTCAAAAATGCTTGGAAATGTTCCTATGGCCTTCAAACAACACTCGGACAAGTTTCGGTCCAGAAATTGCTCAGATAAAAAAGTTGCTTGAAAGGAAAAACTTAAGAAAGTTGCCTAAAAGTTGCTGAGCATTTTTGAGACAGCCTTAGTGCAGAGGGCTATGCAGCTGTAGCACTTTGCATGCATTGCAAAGTGACAATGTTGTGTATTTTACATGTTTTTATCACCCACAGCAAAAAATGTTCCCTTGAGAAATTAAAACAGTCCTTTAAGGTTTTACAAAAATTTGCGGAATTCGGTAAGAGTGCCGTCCTTGTCCACTAATCTCCTATTTTACTTGTTAACAAGCAAAATAGTCGAACAAAGGAGGCAGCTTTTTTTCACACAGACATTAGACATTCTCCTCACCAGTCTCCCCATTGGCTCCATCCTGTCCTCTTTCTCCAGGAGGTCCTGAAAAATAATGTTACAAATTTAAACAGAAGAGGTAGAAAACAACCTAGTACGACTGACAGTCAAATAACACAAAGACTGTGAGTGGTCCCTATTTGTCCTCCTGCATTGCTGAGTTAGAAAAGAAAAAAATAATGAAGTAGAAAAATAGATTACAGTCAACTCTCTTAACCGACACCCCTTAAAAACAGACACCTTGTGTTAGTCCCGTCCCTGCCGTCTATCAGTTATTTTACTGTGACTAATCTCCCTATAAAAGGGACACCTCTCTAAGACGGACAGTTGGAACCGGTCCCAAGGATGTCTGTCTTAGAGAGAGTTGACTGTATGCCAAACAGTATTCCCTACAGTATTCCCTACAGTATTCCCTACTGTCATTTATGTTTTGTACTAGTAAGAGAACTCTTTGATGCTACTTGTTTTCAAGATTGACCAATTATTATGCTCAAGTACACACCTTGGGGACCCTGTGGTCCTTGTGGTCCTTCTGCTCCAGTATCACCTGGTATAAACAATAGGAGCTTGTGAGGGGAGCATGGATCATGAAATGATTATTAACAGAAAATCAAAACAATTCCCATTACATTGTATATTTGTAAGTAATCTCACATGCTATAAAAATTCAATTTGGAAATTAATAATTATAGCTGTCTGCATGCAAAATTACCTGTGTAACAATATGGCAAATTATAACAGTTTAGTCCAATTCAAACTGTAAGTTATAGATCCTCATTTTTACTCCCAAGTTACGGTCCACCTGTTAAACCTTAGTTGATAACTTATGGTGTGGATCTCGCTAATGAAGTTAAATGGTGTTATGTATTCTTCAAACCATAGAGTGCTCTGGGGCATTTATACAGTGGGTATTGTTTAAGGTAAAAGTGCTGAGGGCAGTCATATTACTGCTATGTCAACAACATTGTAGTGTCTATACATCTCTTATGAAGGATTTATAGTAATTATTGGATAGGTGTCAGTGAATTCAAACAAGAACACTAAAATGAAAAACAATTCACAGAAAATCAAGGCTTATGTTCCTTAGGTAGTACACTACTGAGACAATCATTTACTTACCCATCTCCCCCTGGGGACCTGCTGGGCCAGCTGGGCCTGTCTGACCTGGTGTGCCTTGGGTACATCAAAGAATGTTACAAATTAACATGAGCGTAACTCAGAGTATAGGCAGCAGAGTAGAATTTAGATCAGGGTTTGGTTGTCCGAGTTGTCCTAAACAAAATCAATTAGGCTGGGCAAACAAACAATCTGACGTACCAAAGAAATTAAAAATTATTCCCTTAAAGAAAAGATGAACATTTATTCATTTGTCTAATGATATAATCACTTTTATTTGTTGATCACGAGGTTTCTACTGCAATTATGCCAGTTTTCATCATTTGCCTGACGAAGACTAGCAGTATTGCAGTCGAAACCTCGCAACGAACAACTCAAAGCGATTCCATCACAAGACAAAGAAATAAATGTTCATCTTCCCTATTTTACGCCACAATGAACAATAACCACATCTTTAATAACAATTATTCCCTTTCTGAAATTGTTGAGAAGACATTTCAAGAATAAATTATTGTTTCTGCCATCAGCAGTCATTTGCATATTCCTATTCTTTGTTTTTGGACAAATAAATAGCAACCTTACTCCCAGATTTGGCTTGGAAGTCCATGTGATCCTTGAAGCTTTTTTAGATATTTTCCGTTTTTGTTTTATTCAGTATTTTACAAGATATTAATTTTAATAGTATGACATTAAAAGGTGTTTACTAAAAATTAAATTTACGGTTACATATTAAGAAAATATATAGAACATGTTTACAATACAAAAAATAAAATATATTTTTCTTTAAGTTAACAATTCAGGACAAGTCAACTTTCAAGTCAATTTCATTCATTAATTTATAATTTCTTAGAAGTGTTTCATTTTAACATGATGAGAATTTGTAACTGTATTCAGTTTGGGACTCAAGCACGGGAGAAGACAAAAATTTTGAGTCAACGACAGTAGTTAAAATATTGAGCCTGTGACCATATTAAGGTTATGGGTTTGACTCATCTGGGACTCAGAATTTTTCTTTATCCCATGCAAAAGACAAGCTGAATACAGCAATTTATACAGTATGACAAAGCTTTAAATTTACTATATTAATTTTTTACTTTATTATCATGATGAGAAGTTGTTAATTTTATTTTTTAAGATTTTTTACACAGCCTAAATGCAAATCACTAACAGGCCATTTTACAGTTGTCTGCTCAGTGACCTGGCCTCTGAATGGAAGTGAGGCTGAAGGTGACCTTGTTTTGATACAGACCTCTCTGTTTTTGTTGTGTTAATCACGTTGTTCTGATGCTAACTAGTTTGCATTTACATAATAAAGCAAAGAGGTTTGTATCAATGCAAGGTCACCTCCAGCCTCACTACCATTCAAAGGCCAGGTCACTTGGCAGGCAACTGTAAAATGGACTATTGAACACACTTAGGTACCTTTCTCACCCATGTCCCCCTTGGGCCCTTTTTCACCCTGAGGGCCTTTTTCACCAGGTGCTCCTGTGTCTCCTTTTTCACCTGGGAGCCCTCTAGGACCCTTTTCACCATTTATGCCTGGTGCACCTAAAATAAAATCCCAAAATGTCCCAAAAGACAGATTAAGCCAAAACAAACTCTCGGTGGCTATCAATAATGCATGTGTCATGTTTGATGGGTGTCTTCTTCTAGTCTTAGATTTTCGGAGATTTACATCTTTGTAACAAATACCGGTAAGTTTAAATATGATCACATTTATAATAAGAAAACTGTTATGAAAAAGTTTGTTTTGTCATAATAAAAATATAATGTTATTTTTTAACATCTTAGATTACATTGTCATGAGTGAAAGCTGTCTCTCCTTTTCTCAAGCAAAATGCGAAATATTTACCGGTATTTGCAGCTTCCCTGCTCATCACTGCTTACTATTTCACATTTGCTAAATAATATTGTCCCCATAGACTTAAGAGAAAAAAATGAGACTACTCACAGTTTAAATCATTAAATCAAAAATTGTTAGTCAGACAAGTTTAAAGTAACAGTCAAAGGTTTATTTTCACTTTAAACTGTCTTTAAGTATGTTAACATTTTAAGTTTAATTATAAAGATTTTATTTAAATTTATGTGTTTAATAACATGAAGTACCTTGTATCCCTGGTTCCCCAATAACGCCTTTTTCACCCGGTGCCCCGTTTTTGCCTGGTTTCCCTGTGTCTCCTTTTATCCCAGGGTCACCAGGCTCACCTTTTTCACCATTTTTGCCCGGTAAACCTAGGATGGGTGTGTAAAAATTATCCAGTGCAGCATCAAAAAGCAATCTGCCATGCCTTGGCCATCAGCATACACAGAATGCCTTATCTGATAGCCTGGGTCTAAAGGGTTTAAATTCTGTTAGGCTATAGTGGATATCATCTATCCCTTGCCCTATTGCTTGCTTGTAATGGCTTTTAAAAATGATGAAGTGAGAATGTTTTAAATTAACAGTTAAGATTTGTATCATTTTTTTAAAAAAAGTTTTAAATATTATGTGCATGTACCTTGCTTCCCTTCATCCCCCTGGGGTCCTTTTTCACCCAGAGGTCCTTGTTCCCCAGGGACTCCCTGGTCGCCTTTCTCGCCTGGATTTCCTTGAGGCCCCTTTTCACCTACTTTGCCTGGAACACCTGCATAATGGTTCCACTCTTATCAGTCTTGCGTTTTGCAATAACTGTGAAATTTATTGTGTGCTTATTAGCAAAATTTTTACTGGTATTACTGAAAGGATGGACTGATAAAAACTTGCTTCTATTTGTGTTACTGCTTTTTATCAAGACTGACCTTATTTAATGGGGTAGCTACAATCATTTGCAAAAGAGTTGTCGAGACACTCTTGATTGAGAATGTCATTTTGGACATTTTCACATACCGGTAATGTGAAAATGTCCAAAATGACATTCTCGATCAAGAGTGTCTTGATACCTTGTGTCCCCCATCTCTCATGATCATTGTTGTGTGTGAAAGGAATTGAAAGGGAGGTTCAGAATAATAAAAATTATTAGGCATGTTTTTTGAAGAAAACTGCAACCTCTGGGAGAGAATCTAAACTATTTTGCAAGTGATTATAGCTGTTGTATTTAGTAACAAATTGATTTACACTGGAACCATTGATTTCTCAACCAAGATCGAGTCATCTCCCTTGGATAATTTTCCTTTGGATTTAATCATTTCAATTTCACTTCCCCACTTTTGAAAATCCCGATTCTTCAAACCAATTTTTGTTTTCTAGCTAGGAGGTTCAAGAAATTAGGACTCCAGTGTAATTTCTTTTATGTTTTGGTCCTGGTTATAGTAGTTACATCATTATACAACTTAGGAGAGCATTCCCTATTTAAGGCAATGAGTGGGTCGGTACTCTTAAATTTATAGCCAGCTGAAAAATTTAGACTTTTTGTTCTCCTGTTTCAAGAAGTATCCTGCACATTAACCCCAAGGAATGTCATTTGGAAAATCCAAGGTGTAAATATTGTAAAAATTAGTGGAAAATTATTTCCAAAAGGATAGGGGCGGGTTCACACAAAAAAACATTGTGTAGGAGGGGTAGGGATTTTTTCTAAAACCATATTCATATTTTGGCTGTATGTTAAAAGAAACAAATTTCAGGCAAGGCTTTTAAAATTGATCTCCGTATTTCCTGAAAAAAATCTCTTTTTGCATTTATAGTCAACTTAAGAATTGCAGAACAAGGTAAGGTTAAACAGACAATAGTAAACATGACACAGGGATATCTTAATTAAATTAAATTATTCTTTCAAATTGTCATAATAATGCAACAATATTTAATGTTAGCTTGATCCTTTTAAAAATAAATTTAAAAAAAATATACTCGGCCATGATAATTAAAATTTTACATTTAGTTTTAAGTTAAGTTTCAAGTATTGAAAAATACTGGGCATTGAAAAGTGTTTGTAACATTTTAAAAACAAGAATTTTCTATGCCCTTGTCTGTATAATATTAAAATTCACGATGATATTGGCTGGGTCAATATTTAGCCAAGTTAGATACTAATATATATGAAAGATTATTAACGAAAAATCCTTATTTCTGTAAATTAAATATTTCAAATTGATTAGTTTCTGTGACACTGTTTAGTTTTATTATAAGCACAATATTCATTAAATTAAACAGAATACGATCCACAGCCGCGGAACTAGTGCCACGTCGACCACTCGTGACACAAAGAATGTAAGCTTAAATACATGTGCATTGTTCGTGATGGTTTCGCTTAAACTTATGTTCGTGAATGCTAAGAAATTTTGAAAAAAAAAACAGATAGTCGATTTGGTGCACATTTTACCATTCAACTGTATCAACAGAGTATTATTTTGATGTATTTTATCAACAGAGTATCAATTTCGATTTATTTCAGCCAAGCATTTCAACGTGACATGTCACGACATTATTGTTCTCGGCAGACAATGCAAGCTTATTGTGAAGTCCCTTTCAAAACAACATACTCGTCTCAAATTCAGATAGTACGCAGCTCTTAGAAGGTCGCACCTGATTGGCTCGATAGAACAATGTAGAACAATACGGACTCAAAATCCAATATGGCGGACGATAGGCGAATCGGCGCGATTTTATTTGATAAACTTTCGTGGACAGGGGCTTAGGAGCGGTATGCTTTCCTTTTTTATTATAACAGACTAGCACACCTAATGATCTGGTGACAGTTGAAGCAAAAACATTAAGACATTCTGCTTACTGGGAGCGGTTTTGGCGCGATGTTGGCGTTTTATTATTGAATCAAGATTTATAACTTTACTTTTATACTCCATTCTCCGACATAATTTATGTACACATCATCGGGAAAATCTTAATATATTAAGACTATTGAATTATCAGAACATTGCGAACATAATGATGATCATACTTAGCTGTTATTTTCATTTTACCAAGTGTACGTTGAAGAAGTTTCGTATGCACGCATTTGATTTAAGCTTATCTGTGCTAGGAAATAAATTCCATGAGCTTCCATATGGAAAAGCTGCTCACATCCTGTAATTCTTCGGCTAAACCAAAACTGTAGCTAGTGGTGGCACATGTACTGTACTTATCAAGGCTAAGGATTGTGAAAGCTGTTGTTCAGATATTTTAATTTTATTAAAAGTAGTCAGCTATCATTTAAAGTGCCTATAAAATGAAAACCAAGTTGGGCTTATATGAAAGGACTTTCAAAATGAAGAAAGACGGTGTTCTCCTTTTCCTGATATCTTTTCTCGTTCCAGAGATATTAACGATTTTGTATTATGCAAATTAGATAACTGATGTCATCATAAGTTTTGATAGTAATTGATGTAAAAACACAAAACACCAAATACTGTAAATACCTAAGCAAAGTAATTGAAACTTGGCACCAGTATTGTACCCTAAGAAATACACCACATGTTGCATATTTTGGTGTTGCTCTTGGAGTGGTTTTCATTTCATAGGCACTCGGCTCTTTTACATTCCTATTCTTGGTTTTCATGTTATGTCATAAAATTCTGAAATCAAAATTCACTAGGCCTGCTAAATTTTCATTGTCATTAGGCGAAAGTTAAACTAAAAGTATATATCTTTGCACATTTCCAGATCGATAGTGTCATTCGTTTTTAAAACAGAGCATTTTGAATATTTGAGTTCTCCGTCGTATGTGACATCAAGCTGAGTGCCGTGACAAAGCTGTTTTGTTTGAAAAAAGGCCTTTCATTTCCATTTTGTGCAGAATGAACATTTCAGATATAATAAGTGGTGTTTATGTGAAAGTGTACTAGCTCTTAAGCCAAGGATGGCCGCTGTTGTAAACAGAATTGAGTTCCAGATGGTTTCTCTGACATCACGGCGGCCATTACTGTGTCCCTCGGCAGGACACAGTTATGGCGGCTCCATACTAAG
The DNA here is from genome assembly GCF_052425735.1 of Oculina patagonica. Classification (NCBI taxonomy): domain Eukaryota; kingdom Metazoa; phylum Cnidaria; class Anthozoa; order Scleractinia; family Oculinidae; genus Oculina; species Oculina patagonica. The sequence continues at coordinate 4,175,286 of NC_135763.1, forward strand.
CTTTATAAATTTGCGTAGAAAGGTTCGGAAAATAACTCGCGAACGGTACACCGCACAGACCCGAAACTTGGAGAAATTGTTTATCTATTTATCATTTATAATATTTGAAATTCATAGCTTCTGTAGTTGAATGGTTTCGAATTTAATTTTTTGATTGCGTGACAGTGAAAACCAGCAATAAAACCATTAAACAGCAACTGCACTTATTAAAATTCTCCTGCTGAAAAGTTATAATTATCCCGGAAAATAATCAAGATTAAACATCTACTATTATAACTGAAAATTGTTTTGTTACTTCACAAGGTCAATTTTTTTTTTGGAAAAAAAAACTTGTTAACCAGCTGCAATTAAAATGAAATTTACATGCAGTTAGCAGCGTATGTGTTTTAGAAAATCATACTGGTTTAGGTTACCATATTTATTCAATTAAGTGCCCTGGGTGCTTATTCAATTTTTGGATCTTGAGGAAGGGGTTGCTTATTAGAGGTGGTTGCTTATTCGAGGCTGCACGCTTAAATTAAATTTTCACCATTTCTCGCAAGTAGTGAGTTTATTTTACAACAAAACAATGAATAATATTAAAGGGTGAAGATGTACCAAAACGGAATATTAACTATGAATTGAAAGTGTTTGTAAAATACTAAGAAAACTTGGTTATTGGGAAGGTCTCGTAGCACTTAAATAGTCAATTTCAATCTCAATCTTTTAAAAATAATCAAAGAACCCCTCTTGTGCACTTCAGTATTTTCATTTTTGTTTAAAGGGGGGTGGCACTTATTTGAGGCTGGGCGGTTATTAACTTTTCCTACCTGGTCATTTACAAGCCGGAATACCCCCCCCCCCCTGGGGGTGACTTTTCCCAAAAAAAATTCCTGCAAGGGAAAACTTGTCAAAAAAAATTCCTGCAAGCAGTTGTGTCTTAAAAAAGTATTCGTGCAATGCAGAAAATAAAATTCCTGCAGATGAGTAGTAGTAAAAAAAGTCCTGTACCGAAATTTTTGGATTGCATCCAAATAACATCAAAATTCTGTGCCATGGAAGTGTGTTAAGTGAAGAGGTAAAATATACCAAATTTCCGACCCTTTGGGGCACTTTTTGCATGTTGTGAGACTTGTAATAAATCACAGTTACCGTTATTTACTCCAATAGGCACCACCCCGAATAAGCGCCGCCCTCGAATAAGCGCCGCATTTTGGACAAAAAAGTTAATAAGCGCCGCCCCTGAATAAGCACAGCAGTCCAGATGCGGGGCTTATTGTCGAAATTACCCCCAGAGGGGTTACCGTAATGATTCGATTTAGCGCCCTCCTTCCAATAAGCGCCCCCTTCCGAATAAGCGCCCCCTTTCGAATGTGTTTTTGTAAATAAGCGCCCCTATTCCAATAAGCGCCCCCATTCTAATTAGCGCCCCATTCTTATAAGCACCCCTATTCTAATAAGTGCCACTATTGAGTAACTGCCCTTACTGACGCCAACTAGATAAACTCCTGACCGTTCACCGCACAGTTCGTGTATATATTTACTGCTAAAATGAACAATTATTTTAAAAGTAACTGAATTTTTAACAATTTCTGACTGTTTCAGTTCCGGTATTGTTAGATACATTTGGTTGTTTCTCAAAAAATTAAATAAGCGCCCTGTCTCGAATAAGCGCCCTCCCTTGAGGTGCCAAAAGTAAATAAGCGCCCGGGCGCTAAATCGAATCATTACGGTACTTGGGATTTAGAAATTCCTTTACAGTCGAAATACTCAGCCTAGAATTCCGAACGGATTGCATTATTCGTTTCAAACATTTATATTTAATCTAAATATTGTAGATCTTCCAACCATGAAGTGAGTTCACACCGATGAACCTGTCAAATATAAACCAATCTTTTTGCTGCACCTGTTGGCCTTCTTGTGAGCTTGCTCTCAGTTCAAGAATCCTGGAGAAAGCATCGTTCTCGCACAATATTTTAACACGGAGCAGTTGACGGAAATGTTAATGAGTTTTAACTGCTACTTCTATGCGTTTTTGTGCATATTTCATCATTGGATATGCCTTTTCCTCCTGCAGATCGTGATGCCTTTTTTTGGACAGTGGTCAAAAACAGTCGGTCACATGACAAAACCTTTAACCAAATTATTATAATTCCATTATTTTGACCCCAATTTCATGATACAGTCCAGACGTTCTAAAAAGCATTATTTCATCAGGGTGGAAATCTGCCAGTATCACTGAAACTGTGCATGAAGAACGCTCGAAGCGGTCAGATTCCTTAGCTTAACCCATACGTTTGGCTAAAGTATCACGAAAATTGTTTCCATCTCGGATTATACGCCTAGTGTTGAAATAATTTTTTTCTTTGTGTACGTCACGTTAATTTCCTTCACTTTGAAATGTTACCCTCTATTTTGCGTTAATTTCCTTTATTGTGAAGTAATTTTTCCTTCAATTCGCGTTAATTTAAGTCGCGGTAATTCCAAACACCTTAATTAATACAAACGTTAATTTCCTTTATTATATGGCTACAATAGTACGCGCGCTCTGATTAGCTGCTGAGCGGGCATTATGAAAAATTTTCTCGGCTCGGCGGTTTTTTGAGTTGTGAGTAAAAGCTACTAGCGCAATTGCGAGAACGACAATAAAATATCAACAAAATGTAACAACAACTGAAAGAAAAATATTAGCATACCGATACTTCTTTAGTATGAGCGACGAAGAGAGCCACAGAGAGCGGGAGCGAGTTTCACCTCGTTGTTTTTTAGATATTTCAGTTTAGAATAGCGCTAAAAGGCCATATAATAAACAACTTATTAACCTCGTCCGTTCGGTCATTACAGGCCAATCCCAGACCTTCAGCAGCATTATTTACGCATTTTAATCTACGGGATCACTCTATACTCAATATGACACTCATTCTTCTGGAACTCCAACCGACAAATACATCCCGCAGAAAAGCTAGAGAGGCCTATCTGATCTACATAGGCCAAACACTTGCGCCTAATGGTTTTTTTTTTTTTTTTTTTAAAGGTGGGATATGGGTTACAGGGATACGTGGGCTACTGGAAAACCAGGGCTACAGGGCTTCTTTGGCTACAGGGCTACAAGGGCTACAAGGGCTACAGGGCTACAGGGCTACAAGGGCTACAGGGGTACCAAGGCTACAGGGCTACAGGGCTACAGGGCTACAGGGCTACAGGGCTAAAGGGCTACAGGGCTACAAGGGCTACAGGGCTACAGGGCTACAGGGCTACAAGGGCTACAAGGGCTACAGGGCTACAAGGGCTACAGGGCTACAGGGCTACAAGGGCTACAGGGCTACAGGGGTACCAAGGCTAAAGGGCTACAGGGCTACAGGGCTACAGGGTACCAAGGCTACTGGGATACAAGGGCTACAAGGGCTACTTATTATTAGTAGTACGACATTTATTTGCAACCGTCTATGAGAAGGTATTTCTTATTTCCTTCTGTCTGTAATTGTACTATATGGTCGTCATCATCATCATTTATGCTACAACACCAATAGTGCCAGAGTTACGTACTTACTTACTTACTTACTTAATCATTTCTTCAATATCTTCATATCTTTCCATGAAACGACACGTTTTTCCCTTATTTATTTCCCTTCTTTCTTTTCTTAATTACTCTATTTTATTCGTCAAGTTATTTTTATTGTAAATTTCGGTTGACCAATCACAGCACATCTTCTAAGAGCTGCGTACCGCCTCCTCAAATTCTCGTAGGCTTCTAACTATTGAAGTCAAAGATTAAAATTATAACTTTTAAAATTTATCCTAAAACGAAAAATTATTCTTTTCTCGATCCGATAAAATTGTCAAGAAAAGATCACTTACGCTGTACAAACAAAAGGGCATTATAATTAGAAATTTCTTACCGGCTACCCCAGGTTCGCCTTGGGGACCACTTGGCCCTAAAAAAAGAAGAAGAAAAACCGAATTTGTATTTGGTCAGCATATTTAATATCTTTAGACTAAACAGCTTTTACTAAAGTAGCGGTAATTTTGCATAATCTTATTTCATTGACGGTTATGTGAGCTACTAGCTCAGTACTTAGTGCATAATCATACCTCTTTCGCCTGTCTTTCCTGGGGGACCCTGACATCCTAAGAAAATATAAAAAAGCATAAACAGTGATTTAAATAAAGGTGGAGTTATTCTAACTTGGAGGCATGTCTGATCCGCACCTATTGGATTCAAAAAAAAAAAAAATTTCTACCAATGGCTTGTTGACCTTTCGCGATCCCGGCCCTGAACAAAAAACTTTTTTGATTGAAAAATAATATTCCATACAATACATATAAACGCGTCAGATTTTACTTGAATGACCAAAAAAGTGTATAAAGTTTAAAAAATACATAAAGCACACATCGGAAATTTACCTTGGATTGGAATAAGTCCATAAAGCATTGCAAAATTCATTGCCATAGATGAAGTGGCGATTAAAAATATGAGCAATTGAAACATAGAGAAGCCTCCTCCATTTCCTTTGGTTTGGACCTCCTTGATTCCTTTCCTCCCAGTCATAATGATGTAGTATCACAATAAGATGATGTTTGTTTGTCTTAGGACAGCGCAAAAGAGGGCAATATAGATGGAATCGATAACAACACGAGCTGTAGACTGAACTGCTCGCTAACTGCAGAGTGGAGAAAGTAATTTGACCGAGTCATGTAGAGATCTGGGACCAAAATAATGCCAAAACTGGCTTCTATTCTCCCACGGTCAGATCGTGTGGAACGCCTGCTGAAAAAATTGCTGACAACGGGAAAACATATTTCACGGAAGTTTTGGTAGTTTGTAACGCAGATATATTATCAAAATGAAAAAGCTTTTGGCACTGAAGAAAGCCAAGCAAGCCACACATGTCACTACAGACTCTGTTCTCGAAACCCATGTCAATCGGCCGACCATCGCCTGGAATCTTCTTGAATCTTCACAAGTTGTCAAGACAGTGAAACCGCAAGATGCCGGGAGCCCAAAGCCTCCGGGACACACAAGATTTGTCTGTATCTCAGATACACACAATAGAACGGATAGAATGGAACATGTTATTCCCGAAGGAGACGTCTTGATCCACGCAGGCGACTTTACAAACTTTGGATCGCGTGATCAAGTTGTTCATTTCAACAACTTTTTAAGCACTTTAAATCACCCTCATAAGGTCGTAATCGCCGGAAACCATGACATTTCGTTTGATCTTGAGCATTACGATCCTTTGTGGTCGTACTTTTCACGGAGTAGAGAAGACCCCGTGGAAATTCGGCAGCAGCTTACCAATTGTATTTATTTAGAAGACGAAGAAGTGACTGTGCTTGGATTTCGAATTTTTGGCTCTCCCTGGTAATGTATCAGACAAATTGAAAGTTCAACATCTCCCCCCTGGGCAACCCCCTAGGCATTTGAATTTTTGGAAAATTCGTGTTCAAATTCCGGCCTCCCTGGGCCAAAAAGACGTTCAAATTCCCCACTACAAGTCCATTTTCAGTGATCAAATGTCCACACCCCCAAGAAAAATAAATAATTAAACAGGTAATTGTTTTATCTGTGTAGCTTCTTATGCTTGTAAAATCCTGTCTGCATACTGGCTATATAAATAGACCACACAGTTTTTTCCCTCTATTCTATTAATACATAGAAGATAATCGGTCTCTGCCATGATTATAAACCCATGTTCGTTTACTGGGACACGGGACACATATAACCAGAAATCAAGTCTGCGTTCAAATTCCCCACCCCCTATGTGGTCGGATCAAATTCCCCACTCCCGGGAAGACTTCGATTATGAAATTCCCTTCCCCCCGGGAAGGCAAAGGCGTCAAATGCCCGGGGTATGCCCGGGGAGGGGAGGGGGGGGGATGTTGAACCTTCGATTTGACTGATACATAAGGAACAGGTGTATTTAATTGGTACCAGGGAAGGAAGGGGTGGAAGGAAGGGGGGAGATGGGTCGGAAGGGTGGTTCCCTTAAGAATATTTTGCATCTCATTTTTGTGATTTTTTTTTTACTATTTAAGTAATATATCAAACACAATATTTCATCCAGATATCCAAACACCGAGAAGAGAGTTGAAAAAACGACACGCAGTGCAGTATTTTTGACAAAATTCGAGGTGTTTGGATAGCTGATGAAACACTGTCCCGAGTGTTTGATATATCTTCTCAATCAAAACAGAAACTACAGAGCAAACAGAGAAATAAAATTGTAAAAATCTATGCTAATTAAGACCAGGTATCCAAACCTCCTTCAGGGTTATGACTTTCTTTGTTTTAACTTGATGAATTATTAATGAGTTTTAGAATTAGCATTCCTCCCAACCCTCCTGGATTTTCCCAGATATGATCATACGGACCAATTAAATCAAGCAACTTATTCCCAGTTCCATTCTGTTTTATGCCTTACTCCTTTCAATAATTTTACTAGTGATTGTCTTGATCTTTTTATTCTTTTTTAGGACACCAGAGTTTTGTGACTGGGGGTTCATGAAGGCTCGTGGTGAGCCAATACAAGAAATATGGAACACAATTCCAGATGGAATTGATATCCTTGTTACTCATGGACCACCCCTAGGTAGAAATATTTGAAACTCTCGTCATCTTCTTGAATTAGTTATTACTTATGTGTAGACTTAATGGTTGAACAATGATAACTGGTCAATAACAAGCTAGTGTCACAGCTAGTGTCATAGGCACATGTGTGGTTCCAGAAAATTTCCATACCCCCCCCCCCAATGGAAGAGATTTACCCTATGATCCCCCCCCCCACCCCTCTGGAAATTCCAATTTAGCTTCATACATTGCTTTAAAGTTCGATCCGGAATCCAGTGTCCTAACCATTAGGCCACCGCGTCTCCCACTTTTCCATGCATTGCAGGCTTATTATTTATTTTATTTATAATCAGTTTTGTATGATTGTACGATTACCATAAGCTGCCTGATACCAACAATGGCTGAAGAGATTGTTTCTGTGTTTAGCCTCTCAAGCATTACTATTGTTTTTCAGGTCACGGAGATCGTACCATATCAAATGTAAGGGCTGGATGTCTAAATCTGTTACACACTGTGCAGTCCCGTGTTAAGCCAAAGTACCATGTTTTTGGACACATCCATGAAGGTTTGCATGCGTCTATAAACTTCATTACATGAAGTTTAAAAATTATCAAGTACATAGGCCTGCTATAGGTGCAAAGGTTTACAGCCACACAGCAATCTGCACGCATTGCATGCCTATAATTCTATGTAATGTTATTGTATAGATAGGGTATCAAACATAATTCTTCTGGAACAAGTACCACTTTTGAAAAATTTAAGATACCGGTAATTATCGTCTGAGGTCTTTCAAGTGGTTAGTGGTAACTTTTTGTGTGGCAAGTCTTGAAAAACAAAGACATTCATCTTCAATGAGATCTGATACATCTTGCGGGAGAAACAGAACAAATGTTGGAAACAAACAAACAAACAAACATTGTTTACGCTTCTCTTTTTCAGCGGGATTCATTCACAACACAATCAATTCCATCTTCTTTAATTCAGTTTGATTTTATTCTTCAATAACTCAACTTGTTTACATTATTTTCTCTTCAGGATATGGAATAACTACCGATGGAGTTACAACCTTTGTAAATGCCTCATCAGTAACAATCCAGTACAAGCCTTCTCATCCTCCAATAGTCTTTGACCTCCCAAACAAATAAACACACAAAAAACAACAAAGTACAGCGGAAACCCAATTTCTGGAACCCTCAATTCTTCAAAACTCCTGATAACTCAAACCAAAAGTCATATCTTCCCTCAGTCGAACACTATTTTTACCCCTGATTTCTCGAAATTCTTGATTGCTCACAAACCAATTTTCCTTATCCCCGTCTGAGGTTTGAGAAATTGGGATTCCACTAAGTGACTTTCCAAACACATTATAAAAATCTTGTTACAAAAAAATTCATGCTGAGAGGAAATTATAACAATCTTTGCAATGTAAAATGTAATCTTAAAATGTTAGGTTCTACTGTTTTACAATTTTATTGGGAAACAAGACTACTCAATGGATCTTATTAAAATTTATTAAAATGCATGTCTTTTTACAGAAGATCTAATAATTATTTTTTTGAACTTGTAATTTCAACCCTTACTTTAGAAGATGTAAACCAGTCTATTTCTGTTAATTTTTGAACTTTTAATTTCAACTAATATTTTAGAAGATGTAAACCAGTCAATTTCTGTTAATAATAAGGTCTGTAAACCATATGCAGTATGAAATAATGTACATAAAATAAAATAATGCAACATTTATATAGTTTATTTACAATACAGGCCCTGGTTGTTCAAAGGATTGATAACGCTATCCACTGGATAATAAATTAATCAATTAATTTTGACAAAAAATACAGTACACTATTCACTGGATAGTGATTTATCTGGTGAATTGCATTATCGACCCTTTGAATAACCGGGACCTGGTGAATTGAATTCGTAGGCAGATTGCCTCAGTGTAATTTACATATTTGAAGGAAAGACTTTTATCACTACAATTCTGTTTGAATTTGCTTCTCAGTGGGCATACCGGTTTAGAGAACAGAATTGAAGTCTATTTAATATTTTATAAATTTAAACAAATCTTTTTGCAACTTTACTACAGAAATAAAATCACAACAACTACATCAGTGTGAGTGTGTTGACAACCTTCAAATCCTAGCTGTAAGTCAATTAAAATTATAATTGCAAAATAACCCAAACATTGCTAGCTCTTTTTCATGGCAATGAGATTTCGCAGCATATCAAAACTGTTTCCATCTGGTTGTACAGATATTGATTCACCAGACTTTGTGCGCACCAATAGAAAACCAAAGTCATCAAGGCCTTTGATTGTAACTTCCTCCATCTTGTCATTCACTGACAGGCTGACTTTCACATCACTGGAAATAAAACGTATGATGTATCAGACTCTTAATGGAAACACCTCTGTTATGACAACACTCAGATCTATCATTTGGTATTCATTATTAATAGTTTAGGCTGATTTTGACTGCTTATTTTTCAGACTCGTAGTCTGATAACGTATGTATGGCTAGCTGGTTCTTATACTGCCAATTATGTTTTACTGCACTGTATAATTTTATATGAGAAGGTTTATGCAAACCCTCACACACTAGTACATGGTAAGTCTATGCCAAACAGGAGAACATACCACCCAAACCTAAACTTATTTTTTTTATCTGGCTAGGTACATGAAGGCAGTTTCATTTTTTTTTATTACAAGTCCTCGCATTCAGTCCAAGAACATCTTCCGGTTTTTGAAGCCAATACCATTTTCCTATTGTTTTCCTTTTTCATCTTGGAAACCGCTATCAGTAAAATCCATTAACTGGGCATGAGGACTGGAATTAATTACTATTAGTATTAGCTTATCATCATCATTATTATTATTATTAACATTATTAGTATAACACTGCATAACTATAGCATGTGCACTGCTCAGCACAATAACATGAATAATAGTCTTAACTTAATATTTAACAAACCTGTGAAGCCATCGGTTATAGTACTTTTTCAAAAATGGTCCTGAACCATTTTCCTGGAAGTCCTCAATAAGGGCCTCAACGTTATTAACTGTTCTTGCCAGCGTCTCCTCAACAGTTAGTGACTTCAAGTTAGTCTTGTGATCTTTGTTGTATTGTGCAATGATTTCATTGACACTGATTGTAGGCTCTTGATTTGTAATGTTGATGCCCATTCCTGAGTAAAGAGAAACTTGAAATTTCAGAACCAAAACTCACTTGAAAATATAGAAATTACAAATCATTTCCATTAAGCAAACTGGTGCTATCTAGCACCAGATTAAGGCCACTTTTCTCATAAGTAACATCTTATCAAACAGAAATACTTGCCTATGACTGCACTCAAGGTGCCAGCTGTAGCAGATGAGGTCACAATAACACCTCCAATCTTTATCTTTTGACCAAAATAAATATCATTTGGCCACTTGAGGCAGACTTTAATATCCTACAAGAAAAAATCCAAATACCGGTAAGTACTAAGGACTTGTCCAGAAAACATAACCTGGTATGAATGTCTTTGCTGTGATCCATTTCACACACAAAACAAATTGTCTTCACCACTGTCCTATAGCTAGTGGGGGGAGAGGGGGGGGGGCATGGTAGCCCATTTAATGGCTAGTAAGCGGTCTAGGTTTAAACCCTAGCCTGTAATTTACTGACCTCAAATTGAGTTAAAGCGAGTCTCAGGAAAAGACCCGCCGACTTACAATGACAGTTCCAAAAGGTGGTTTACTATAATACTACGCTTATCAGTTGAGTATGCAACAAGGGATTAGTTTTGCACCCAAGTTTTACTGTTAAAACTCTGCTGTTGTCAGGGGTGACAAAGCTAGTTTCCATTGGACTGCTGACATCAACAGCACAAGATGTTTCCAATGGAAACTAGCTCTGTCGCCCCTGTCAATAGCACAGTTTTAATGGTAAAACTTGGGGGCGAAACTTCCCTCGCTGCATTCTCAACTGATAAGCGTAGTACTATTAATAATATTTACTTCATATCCTGGTTGAGATCTGATTGCCTCCACAGCTGCCAGTGAAGCAATATGCTGTAAGTATGGTGGTCGCTGACCAAGTTTGGAAGCAAATGGAATTCTTACGTGGAGGGAGAACATCATGCACCCAGCAGGAGATAGCCACACATTTCCACCTCGGCCTGCAGTTTATTATTACAGAACAATTTCATGGTCAGTTCATGGTCTCCACGTTTACAAATTTTATATGTACATGATGGGAGAAGTTTTAAATTATTTTCTAGACAATAAAAGATATTTATTTCATTTCTCCCTGGTGATCATAATTTGCTTGATGTGTCAAGGGTATTGCCCAAGAACACAACTCACTGATCCTGCCCAACAATCAACAGTTCATTGTGCTAATCACAAGGTCACCACTGCTTTCAATGTCTGATTGTCTACTAAAAGACAGTAATAATAATTAATAATATTTATGATAAACAAGGTAAAATAACTGAAAACACTCAGGAAGCCTCAAAATTAATATTTTTTCACTTTCATGGTTTACCCACCTTGACCTTTCATTTGCTGCCCAGCAACAACTACAATACCCAAATCTTCTGGAATATTTTTTGCAAACGTATAGTTCCTGGAATTCAATCATAAATTATTAATGGACATTATGAATATGGTATGTATCAGAATGGTATATTAGTACCCCTACATGTACATGTAGCTACCCAATACCTATTTCCAATTAAGCCAATATTGGCTCATCGGGCTGGTGATTTGATATTAACTCAATCAGTCTCTAATTTCTGTGGGATGTAGTCAAGTTTCTGCATCTGGCTCTCAAAACTCTCAACCTCTGGCCTTAATCCTGGCCGAGACAACAGAATGCTTTGAAGTAAATGCCACTTTAGTGTTGAAGTATGTGGCTGATTTTGCCAACTTTTACTAAAGAATCAGAGGATTTCCCAGAAGAGTAACTGGCCAAAAACACAGAGTAGGTGGTAATTTTCATCAGCTGCTGGCTATTTTCACAAGCCTGCTGTTTCTCAATCTAAAAGGTTGATTGAGTTTGACAAATACTTACCCATCAAACACTGTTTGAGTGGATGTGATTACATCAGTGTAGAATACCATCTGACCCAAGACTTTGGTCTGCAAGTGGTCCTGGTATTTCTTCCAGTCAAATGAAACATCTTTGATGTCGTCTTCTCCAGACACAACTGGCGATGTCTTGTCTGTGGTTTTTGGAATAGTTTCTCCATTTGGTACAAAATGCAAAGATAGTTCCTTCCCATGACAAACACCTTCCTTCAGTGATGATCTCAAAGAGTGAAATAGCTTCTGTTTATCCTGTAGAGAACAAGGCAGTTCAAGATTATAAGAAAGCAGGAAGTATTCAAGAATTTTCTGGACTGTTTTATTAAGCAAGCTTCTTATAAAAAGATGATAGGGTCAAGTTTACACATTTTTTCACACACAAAGTTATTATCTAGACAAAAAATTGTTAAATACATTTTTTTTTTCTAAAAATAATAAAAATACAAACTAAGACACTAAATTTGCTGCAGCTATTTAATTTCAATGTACGTACTTTTACCCTTTAACCAAAGAGAAGCTAGGGGCATTATTGAAAAAAAGAGCAACTTTCAATTCGAAAAATAAATAAATTAAAAAATATTAAGTAAATAAATAAATAAAATTTAGACAATACACTCATAAGGACAAATGCTTGAAAGGGTTCTCAGTAGCTTATTTTGAATGCATGGTTATAAAATTATTCTTGGGTTTCGTCCACCTGTAGACATAAGGTCAGACTAAGCTATAAATAACTGGGAGTAGAAAACCATAAGGGTTGAGATGAACCCCTTATGTTTCTGCTGTAGTGCAAGGGTTAAATCTTATAAGTAGATACTTACTAATTTATTTGCAAGAAGAAAAATCGGAGTCAATTCTGGAACTTTACGTGGCAGACAGGTCATTCCTAAGAGTTGTAAAATCTGTGAAAGCATGTTTATCCTGGCATCACTGGACTGTTTCAAAAGATTTAGGCTTTGTGCATCTAGTTCGTGATCATGTATTCTTCCATCATCTGTGAATAACTCTAAATGAACAAGACTAAACACAGCATTGCCAAGTCCTTCAGAAACCTGAATGATCACTGGTCTTTTGGATGTCTCTTCTACTGCAACAATTTTTGTTTGGTCTCCTGCAAAAAACAAAACTTGCATGTGAATTTTACACTCTCTGTCATGGAAAGTTGTGCATTTCTAAACAATAAAAGAAAAATCAAAACTGTATTACTATTAATAGCCAGGGACCATGGAACAACAACAACAACAACAACAAGGTTTATTTGAACTGTAAGATAGCAAGTAACAACTTAAACAATAAATAAATTAAAAATACATACAGTTGCTGGTCACCCAAAATAACTAAAAAGCTAAACTAGTAGAGGGAGAGGCTAGGGGGGCTTTTGCCGCTGACTCGTCCCCAGTCGTCTCTCAGTCTCACCTATTAATATTAATGTGAGAAGCGCGGGGAGCCGGGGAGCCCGAGGGGTGATTCCCTCCGTTTTTAGTTTGACCCAGTTTCCCTCGACAGTGGAGAGACAGAACAGACGACTGGGGACGAGTCAGATTATGTGATATTATTGGTTACAATTACAGTTGGAAAACTGACCAGAATCCAAAAAATAAGTGGAAAGAGTGAGTGTCGCGTGATCTCTTGAAGATGATACTGTTTTTCTATTAAGGATGTTATGTCAAATAGCCTTGTCTCCTACCTCTCCACTATCACAAGTAGTGGAGGTTAAAGATCCCACAGAAGGTGGCAGGTGGCCAGAATGTATGCATGTGTTCTTGTCATTGCCTTTTTGTTGTCCTGATGAGATGTCTGAACCAGGGTTTGGGGTCATCTACGCATAAACTCACGATCTTCCTGTAGAATGCCTATCACATTAATTCTGTAAACTACAGCTATTTATTGAGATGTAATGTCAACTAAATATCAATCATTACCTTCAAAATAAAAGGGCTCGCAAAGTGCTGAGAACTGCTGTGACTCCTCTTGGAGTAATTCTTGATGATTCACTTTGACAGAAGCAATAAAAGGCTGAAAGTGGTCATCCCACGGCTTTTTGATGACCTGACAAGTAAACGGACCACACAAACCAAGAATCTGACCTCCACCTCTGAGATACTTTACAAAAGCTTGTTGAACTTTTGATGATATAGGGTCATTATTCCCAAGAACTAAAAGAGCAGTATTTTCAATCCATGGATGAGAAGTGACCTGCTGTTCATGAAGTCTGTAGATTACATAACTATGCAAATTGAGAACTTGTGTCAGGGCCTGTTTAACAATACTGAACTTCTTGTCGTCGGCGTCATTACATCCAGTGTATATGAGAATGTTTGGAGGCTTTGAAGAGATGGTAGCTATTGTTTGGGTAACATGGCCAGTTAACTTTGAAGCTATGGAATAATTCGACATTGATAGAATTGAGTAAAAAATCTGGCCAACTGGCTAAATTTAAAATATATATAGAACCCTCACTATCCAGAAATTGAACTTTGGTATTTGTTTTTATGGTGGTTTGCATATTTCTGAATTCCCAGTAGGAACAAGCAACCAATATCTAGTAAACTGCTACTCCCCCCTGGATGTGGGATGCTTATTGCCAGTTTCCATCTCAGCCTCCTCCCTACTCTGGCATTTTAACTGCCAGGTTCACTGGATAAAGACAAGGCATTGTGCAACATGTTTGTGCACTGCAAGAAAGAAAGGCTAAAACCAAACTCTTAGGACAATCTACATGTATAAGGCAGAGTTGAAAACCAGGGGGGGCAGGCACTCCCTTATTAGGGCTTAACGGGGACGTGCGGCCCGATAGGGTATGGTTTTCAGGCTTTTTTGTCTTAAACAGGGTATATATTTCACCCATTTTTGTCTTAAACGGGGTATCTTTGCTTGGACCAAAGTCAAACAGGATAGGCTTATATGCCTGCAGAGGTGTAACAAGCCGAATTTTCACAATTTTTTTCCGTATTGCTGACTTACGTTGATTTCGGCATTGATACTTAGCTAAATTCACAACCACAACAAAGCCAGTGAGGTACTTTTTTATGTCTAAGACGGGGTATCAAAAATTGGCATTCTGTCTTAGACAGGGTAGGAAAATCAGAGCTTTGTGTCTTAAACAGGGTCAGGGTTTAGGAGGCCGGGCCGCACCTCCCTACCCAAAATTATGTCGAGTACCCCCCCCCCCTGGGGACCGCCCTCATGCCAAGCTGTAGGGGAGGGGGGAGCAAGAAAGATGGGAGCAGGAGTGATTACCCAGGGGCACTCCTATATTTTAATTTATGGGAGTGACCATCAGGCATACCTTTTAGCATTTAAAATGTGTCAATATGTACTGCCTAAGCAGTACATATTGGCTAGTGTGCAGTGAGTTTAGACCAGTCTATGACAAGATCGCGCCTTGTCTGGCATTATCTGGCATTGCTGGATCCCAAAATGTCTTGTCAGGCCTTGTCAGCTAGTGTGCAGTGGGCCAAGACAATTGTCGGGCTCAGTGGCATCGTAACCAATTAGAAAGCATTGTTGCAGTCACATGAGCAAGCACCATTTTCAACATGGCAACGATCAAACAGGGACAATGGACAAAAAAATTGGCTAGTGTGCGGCAAGCAGATGGGCTGCCAAATTTTGACCCGATTTGAACCCAATAAGAAATCGCCTGTTCTACGCCGAAAAATTGGCTAGTATGCGACAGGGTTCAGTGTGTTTACATGACCAGTAAGCTGAAAAAAAAAACCAATAGAAGTGATTGCCACAAAATGCTATTCTGGTACCTTTTAGGGTTACCTTGCAAAACTTCCAATGATCATCCCCTTAAAATTTATACTGAAGTCCCCCCCCCTCCTTACCCGGGGGGTGGGGGGCGAAGGCGATGGCAGATATCAATATTTTATAAGTATTAACTTTACAGAATGAGATTTATCGTATTTTTAAAATTTGATTTATCAACCCTACGTTAACAAAAAGAACATAAAATAAAACATAAAATTCTTCGTTTTGAAAGTCCATATAATTACGCGAGGATCATATCTGTAAGCTTACTTACATTTTCCGTCACTTGATGTAAGCGGTGGAAAGCGCGCAGGTTTCCTTGAAACCGCAACTCTCGCACACGACGAAGTCAATTTGAGAATAACTTTTGTAACAGCATAACCAGATAGCCACCCAGCACCCAACAAAGGCATTTAGGCAAAGCGAGAACGTTCACACATGACAAAACAACGACAAACAGCGACAACTAAACGGCGTAAACGCGGGGAATCACCATACGACAAAGGAATCAACGCGGGCGCGTGTTCTTGGAAGCACATACCATGTCATGTAGTAGTGTTGAACTGTAACCTGAAAATTTCCGCGCCCACTACTTTTTGACAGCTAAGAAATTTTAACGAAAGTGCCAGTTGCCTTAATATCCTGTACTGTAAATGCCACTCGCAAATATTGAAGGCCCCTTTAAGCTTGGTTGGGAACAATTTTTTTTCCATTTCTTAGAAAGCATTACCCGAGTTGAAACGTGAAACTGCAAGCCTGACCGAACTGCGTAGAAAACTTAATGCGGTAGAGAAAAATGCTGCGTACACTAGCAGCATTTTGTTCGCGGCCTAGTGCAGTTTATTCATTTACCCGAGTTGCGTGACCATTCAGACTATTTTTCCAAGTACGTGACTGTTAGGTTCAGAAAGGGCCCAACCGAGTCGTGCGAAAATTACATTTTACTTATAGATGTTTAATTTCTACCAAATAATAATCGTCTTTACGAATAGATTTTATTACAAACTTACAGACTATCCTTACAGTTCACTTAAGTTAAAATTCTACTTGCTACGAAAGAGCAACAAACAAAATATTTGGAAACTATATAGGTTGTATACATTTCTTTATGAACCTCACGAAGGAAAAAAATGTCTTTTCTCACATAGCAGAAGCCAGAAAGGATTTTTCTCTATTGCCGAAAAAAAAAAGAAATCCAACAGTACTCGCTATAGCTAAACTAAGCCAGGTATTGCCCACTAATAATAATTTTATGCCTAATGTCTTAAGTTCGGTACTCTTTTCGTTTTAATGTATTTGCCAATTTTGAAGAAGCTGTCATTAATCGTAACAGGTAATTCATAGCAATCTTCTCCTCTTCTTCTTTGTCTTCCTCTTGCCTTGTAGCAGCATTTCCCAGGCCTGACTTGCAGTTTGAACAGAGCTGTTCGTCGTAGTCATATCTGTTATAGTTACGAGCGGTAAATAAATAGGATCAGTTGTAGTAAAAAAAGTAAAAAAAAGAATTTCCTACAAATCAAATCAGTTGAAGGATAACGAGTCTAAAGCCAGTGAGTAAACGTTAATTAAGAATTAGAGTGGGAAACGCAATAGCCCATACAAACACTACAACTGCATCACACGCAGGCTGAGAAGCTTTACAGGTCTATCCAGGGGCAGAGCCAGAAAATTCAGGAACAGGGAGCCGCAGCAATTGGCATTAAAAACTCAAGGGTTTCGGGAGCATACCCCTCGGAATGTATGTTATCTTTTGTATTGTGGGAGCTTGAAATATGTCTCCCTAAACCCGCCAATGCTGTCTGATCGTTATGCTTCTGATTACTGACGTTTGTCGTTCCGGATCCAGACTCCAATTGCTACTCTCTCGGAAGTCAGTAAAACAAGGCTTATAAAGCGTCGTTCCTAAGCATGAGGGGATGGCCGTTTATAAAGCTGAATCAATCTGTCACCACAGCGGCCGGATTAACAGTTCCCTAATCCTTTGCTTTCTTATTCCACAAAATAAATAATAAACTCCTCCTCGTTTCATCCTGTTTTTGATTTCACAATTTACAATGTGTTAATTAAACTGGTTATTAAAAAAATGCAGGGAAGAGATTATTCAATTTAGAAGCGACAGCACAAATGTCACCACTTACTGTCTTATCATTGTAGCCTCGCAATCCGAGCCATCCTCCGCCAGAAATTGGCATTCGTCTATTACAGGACAAATTTATGATGTCAATAAAGCAATTCATTGCTAATTTATAGAGAAAAACATAAAAGGAGCTTTATCAGGGGGCAGTCCTGACTCAAGAGGGCGGCGACTATCTCCAGTTTCTTAGCGCGAACGGACTATGAGCATTGCTTGCATGCTACCGAACCCATGAGTTTGGATGCTATATGATAGATTGTTTGTCGATTACAGGTGAAGCCAGCTCTATGACGAGTTGCCAAGAGGTATGTTTTTTAAGAACTACATATCAAGCTAAGGCCAATACGACTTTTTATATAGTAAATCGAGAAGAGGGAAAAAAGGGTTGGGTTCAAATTAATGTATCATTAAGGTCATTGCCCTGTATTGCATAGCGCATCATTACTGCGCAGAATTTTACGCGTAATTAGCGCGCGCGCACACACACATCAACAAAATGGCGGCTTTTTTCTTTGCGGCTTAGTCCGCGAGAGAAGTAAATTGTCACTTTCTCCTAAACGAGCCTTTCTCATATTTTGGGTGTAGCGATCAAATTCTTTCTGTAAAATGAAAACAGATCAATTCATGTGTTTAAAAAATAAATTATCGCTAAAAAAGTGTACTTCGCCAGTACTCGCAGAGGAATTATAAAGGAAGTATATAGAATATACATGGTCTTCCTGCTCCTAAACGAATCTGGTGACCCCCCTTTTTAATTTAAAAATTTAAGTTCCCTTAAAGTAATAAACCAGTAGGCGAAGTTTGGTTGAAAATCTATGTTCAGTTTTATTTCGGGGCAATGACCTTAAGGTCAGCATTTCAACTTGATTTTATAATAGATCGGTGACAATTTGTCTGGTTTTGATTTTTTTTTTCAGTTAGTAATAAAATTGTGTTTTAGATTACCATAGTTTGAGATTACACATGGACTACTCGCTGTCGCCCGAGCCCCAAAAAAGAGATAACGACAACCGTCCATCCTTGTTTATCGAGACTAACCTGAACTGGTGTCATCACCATAGTTACTCTGAGGGACGACATGGGATGTTAATGCCTATAACAGTACAAATTTTTCTATCATTGGGCCGATATATATGTATATATATTTTTTACAGCAACTCGTGTGATCATTTGCTGAAGGCCAGATCAGTGTATATTTAAGTGTAATACTCCATAATTTTCGAGCTTTTTTAAAAGTTCGCGGTCACCGTACCTCACCGATTCACAGGCGGCCCAAGCTCACAATTAGAGGAGTTAAAATATTTAACATAATTCTCTTTTGTAACCGTATGCGAAACGTGACTCTCGACCGGCAGCATATGGAGGTGTTGTGTTACAACGGTTCTCATTTATAAAGGTTTGTATGGGAGAATACGCTTTCGAATTTATAGCTAAATATAATGAGATTTTGACAATAAAATCAACTTACCTCAATGTCCTGTCGTTATGTCTGTTGTTATCTTGGTTCTTAGGCCGATCCGATGCGTTTTAAGCGAGTTATGCAATTTTTGGTTTCCACTGCTAAGAAGAACTTCTTAGCAGTGGAAACCAAAAATTGCATAACTCGCTTAAAACGCCTCGGATCGGCCTGAGAACCAAGATAACAACAGACATAACGACAGGACATTGAGGTAAGTTGATTTTATTGTCAAAATCTCATTATATTTAGCTATAAATTCGAAAGCGTATTCTCCCATACAAACCTTTATAAATGAGAACCGTTGTAACACAACACCTCCATATGCTGCCGGTCGAGAGTCACGTTTCGCATACGGTTACAAAAGAGAATTATGTTAAATATTTTAACTCCTCCAATTGTGAGCTTGGGCCGCCTGTGACCGATTTAGCTGAAATTTGGCATGCAGTCTTGTTTTAGGGTCCTAACTACCAAATGGATATTAAAAAGTTTCAATTCTTTTTATTTTGGAAAATATCGAGAAGGCCGATTTGAAGCGTCCGTGACGGCCCGCCAACATGGCGGATCGAAGGTGTTCTTGTTACTTCGACACTGAACCTGCCGTCACAGTTTCTCGATCATACTTGGTATAGTTATAAAGAACTATCTTTCTTCTTTCTATATATCAAAATAGATTCGGCAAATGTTGAGTTTGGATCATCAACGGCCAAGAAGTTCGAAGGTATGTTAACGATGTTTTGAACAGTCTCAAATTTACTACAAAATGAAAGGCTTATAACTCCACTGTTATCTCGATTTAGAACAAGCCATTTACCATGAACAAAGCTTGTTCATTGGTGAATTGATTCCATTAATAAAAAAATTGGGGAAATGTAACCGTTAAGAATAAAAAATTATGGAACCTCTAGTAAATTGGCCATTTCAGCGCCATTTCAGCGGATCAGCTCATTTACCAGCAAATAATCGGGAGAAACATGAAAGGGTTACAGTCGTTTATAATAAGCAGTTTTCAGGTATTCTTTGCTTATCTTAAACAAATACATAATCTTTGCCAAAGATATGGCGATTTTTGAGCGTACGATCGTTTCTCCAAATTTTTATGTAGGCAACTTTATTTTATTTGTTGTCGAGATTATACGCTGTTGTTATTCAATATTCGTTTCACAAGAACTTCTGTTGCTCGCATTTCCCAAATCACTGTTTAAGAAATTGCCCATTCCGTAACAGGGTCATTCTTACTTATTCTTTAAAAATAACTAGGAAAGCAAGAATGTCATAGAACGGTTTTATACTAGTGAAAATACCTGTCAGACATAACTTCAACTGTCTTTGTTATCTGGCTGTTTTCACAAATATGCAAATTAAGGAATTCTTAAAGTGCCTATCTTTAACTATTTCACGCTTAAAGATTCCTCTAAATCTTTTCGCCTACCTTTTTGGCCAAACGAAGTTTTGTGTCTCCAGGCAGAATGCTCGTTATCAGCAATGAAAGTCGAAGAGATACAGAAGCTCGAGTAAAATTCTAACTGCTGTGAAATGAACATCGTTTGAGCTTGACGTGTATTTATAGATTGCTCATTTAACAGCAAATAATCGGGAGAAACATGAAAGGGTTACAGTCGTTTATAATAAGCAGTTTTCAGGTATTTTTTGCTTATCTTTAACAAATACATGATCTTTGCCAAAGATATG
Source organism: Oculina patagonica (assembly GCF_052425735.1). NCBI lineage: Eukaryota > Metazoa > Cnidaria > Anthozoa > Scleractinia > Oculinidae > Oculina > Oculina patagonica. The sequence goes on from NC_135763.1 coordinate 4,195,939, forward strand.
GCGATTTTTGAGCGTACGATCGTTTCTCCAAATTTTTATGTCGGCAACTTTATTTTATTTGTTGTCGAGATTATACGCTGTTGTTATTCAAGTATTCGTTTCACAAGAACTTCTGTTGCTCGCATTTCCCAAATCACTGTTTAAGAAATTGCCCATTCCGTAACAGGGTCATTCTTACTTTTTCTTTAAAAATTACTAGGAAAGCAAGAATGTCATAGAACGGTTTTATACTAGTGAAAATACCTGTCAGACATAACTTCAACTGTCTTTGTTATCTGGCTGTTTTCACAAATATGCAAATTAAGGAATTCTTAAAGTGCCTATCTTAAACTATTTCACGCTTAAAGATTCCTCTAAATCTTTTCGCCTACCTTTTGGCCAAACGAAGTTTTGTGTCTCCAGGCAGAATGCTCGTTATCAGCAATGAAAGTCGAAGAGATACAGAAGCTCGAGTAAATTCTAACTGCTGTGAAATGAACATCGTTTGAGCTTGACGTGTATTTATAGATTGCGCTCGAGCTCCGTTAATTAAGTTTATTCATTTGGCGATCAGATAAAAATCAATGAATGATCAGAGTTATTAAAGTCCATTTCTAAGCACGAGAGACACGGAAGTTTGTTTCAGAAGCATTTATGCATAGAAATACCGGTTTATTTTTGAGCGGTAAATCTGCATTTATAATAGCTGGGAGTTTGGGGTGTTTTTTGGTGTTGTTTTTTTTAGGGGGCTCGGGGGGGGGGGGGGGAGGGGGGTGTGGAAGTGGTGCCTTCGTATCCTCTTTTGTTCTTTTACACAGTGGCCTGAATTTGGAACAGTTCGGGGAATGGATTATCAATTACTCTTCGTTATGCCATGTCACCCCTTAATGTGGGAGCGCCGCGCCTCAATTCACGATAAAAAATTTATGGCCGCCCGGTCCATTTATGTAGTTCTCCGCCAGGTCTCTCAATAGGCAGGTTACGAGCCTACTGGCCCATCAGGCCGGAGCTCATACCGGTTTCCGCAACGTGAAGTGACAACGAGTATTTTTTACTCCACCCGAATGGGATGCTATTCCATCGCAGGGTTACCTCCCTTCCCGAAAAGCTAAAGATTGACTGGTAATCATTTTTACACCTGGGTAAGGAAAGGGACTCTGGGAGTTGAGAGGCTTTCCAAAGAACTTAACGCATTATCCCCCAAAAGCTCTATCCAGGACTGTTTGGTCCAGAGTCCAGCGCAGTGACCATTATTAGGCCATCACACTCCCCCACCGTGTAAGAAAGTGCAAAAATCTGGTTGTATAAGCCCTGGGGTTGTACAGTTTGGTACGAAATGTGGGCTTTTAAATGTGGTAGGTCTTATATCCGTGGTTGGGGTGCGGTGGCTTAAAGCGAAATTAAAAAACTTCTTGTTTTCTGAAAAACGTTTTTATAAACTGATTTGAATTACATTAATGAATTAAAGGGACAGTGTCACCAAGATTTAATAAAATTTAAAACTCTCAAGACGGTAACCTGGTAGGAAAAAAGTGGCCTTAAACTTTGATAGTTGACTTGGAAGAAATATATGGGCCTTGAATTGGGAGGGCTTATGAGAGAAAAGGATAAAAAGGGGAATTTCACAGAATCTGCTCAACAGCGTACTCTCGAGCAGCTTTCATTTATCTGCCCACTGTCTTTTTCTCTCTCCAGGTTTTAGTAAGGCCAGACCGCTATGAGTGGATTTACAATTCATATTAACACTTTTTTGAGATTTTTAAATCCCAGTTCGGGCTTTTGGGGGATATTGCGTTGAGTTCTTCGGAAAGCCTCTGTACTATCATACCGTATTTACTCGAATAAGCGCCGCCCTCGAATAAGCGCCGCATTTCGGACAAAAAAGTTAATAAGCGCCGCCCCCGGCGCCGCAGTCCCGATGCGGCGCTTATTCAAGGAAATCTGTTTAACTAGAAACAGAACTACAAAGCAACTCTTAAACAAACTTGGACATTTCTTTCCATCAAAAGCGACGTTCTGCAGTTCAAAGTGCTTGTTTTACCGCTCATTTTTCTATTGAACATTCTTCAGTACAATCTTCAGCAAGAGACGACTTTTGGCAATCAGGGGACCCTATTTTAACAAATGTAAAGGATTAGATTCTTTGTGGCGTCAAACTTTTTAATAAGCGCCGCCCTCAAATAAGCGCCGCCCTCGAATAATCGCCGCACTGGAGGCGTAAAAAATGTAATAAGCGCCGCGGCGCTTATTCGAGTAATTACGGTAGTCCCTTTCTTCACCTAGGTCGGCGATAAGGACATACGTGATGTAAGTCATGACGCATCACGAGAGGTGTCCTTATGGAGAGGTTCGACTTTAATAAAAAAAAAAAAAGTCCGAGATAACAAAAACAGCCAAGTTCTCACCTGCTTTTTTTTTGTAAAAAATCTGGACGAAAAACATTTGTATCTTTTAACTTGCCCTAAAAAGATTTGATTCGAAATTCATTTCAAATCAATGAGGAAAATGTGTTAGCTTCACTGTTATTATGTTGTTCTTGCCGCGAGTAAGCCACCCCTTCTTCGAACACGATAATTACTGATGACACAAACGTAAAGTCATGTTCATTTCAAAATCAGCTCGCATTATGCTTATTAACAGATGAGCTCTTTTTTTCAACATTCAGAACACTGTGTCAGAGATCTAAAGAGGATTCGGAGGCATCACTCCCCCCCCCCCACTCCCCCCGCCTTCCTACAACAATACCAAAAAAAAAACCCAAACTCCCAGCTATTATAAATGCAGATTTACCGCTAGAAGCCGAGTGTTTTTTAACCGCGTCAGTCAATAATAAACCGGTATTTCTATGCATAAATGCTTCTGAAACAAACTTCCGTGTCTCTCGTGCTTAGAAATGGACTTTAATAACTCTGATCATTCATTGATTTTTATCTGATCGCCAAATGAATAAACTTAATTAACACATTTAAAAGTCCACATTTCGTACCAAACTGTACAACCCCAGGGCTTATACAAGCAGATTTTTGCACTTTCTTACACGGTTGGGGAGCGTGATGGCCTAATAATGGTCACTGCGCTGGACTCTGGACCAAACAGTCCTGGATAGAGCTTTTGGGGGACAATGCGTTAAGTTCTTTGGAAAGCCTCTCAACTCCCAGAGTCCCTTTCCTTACCCAGGTGTAAAAATGATTACCAGTCAATCTTTAGCTTTTCGGGAAGGGAGGTAACCCTGCGATGGAATAGCATCCCATTCGGGTGGAGTAAAAAATACTCGTTGTCGCTTCACGTTGCGGAAACCGGTATGAGCTCCGGCCTGATGGGCCACTAGGCTCGTAACCTGCCTATTGAGAGACCTGGCGGAGAACTACATAAATGGACCGGGCGGCCATAAATTTTTTATCGTGAATTGAGGCGCGGCGCTCCCACATTAAGGGGTGACATGGCATAACGAAGAGTAATTGATAATCCATTCCCCGAACTGTTCCAAATTCAGGCCACTGTGTAAAAGAACAAAAGAGGATACGAAGGCACCACTTCCACACCCCCTCCCCCCCCCGAGCCCCCTAAAAAAAACAACACCAAAAAACACCCCAAGCTCCCAGCTATTATAAATGCAGATTTACAGCTCAAAAATAAACCGGTATTTCTATGCATAAATGCTTCTGAAACAAACTTCCGTGTCTCTCGTGCTTAGAAATGGACTTTAATAACTCTGATCATTCATTGATTTTTATCTGATCGCCAAATGAATAAACTTAATTAACGGAGCTCGAGCGCAATCTATAAATACACGTCAAGCTCAAACGATGTTCATTTCACAGCAGTTAGAATTTTACTCGAGCTTCTGTATCTCTTCGACTTTCATTGCTGATAACGAGCATTCTGCCTGGAGACACAAAACTTCGTTTGGCCAAAAGGTAGGCGAAAAGATTTAGAGGAATCTTTAAGCGTGAAATAGTTAAAGATAGGCACTTTAAGGGCCTGATTACATGAGCCGGGCTGGCTCGGTTTGCCGAGATGACTTTCAGCCCGGTATTACATGAGCCCGGTTAGCCGGGCTGGCCCGGTTTGCCGAGATGACTTTCAGCCCGGTTTTAGCACGAATGATCAGAGCACGAATGATCTTGATCGCCTTTTTCCGGCAATTTAGTGGTTAAATGTTTTGCACTTATGCAGCTGGATGGGTTACTTTACCTCTACATCCTATTTAGAAGGAGTATCATTGATTTTTTCGTCGGATATTGTGCTCGGAAGAGAAATTTAATGCTGGCCCGCTTAGCCGGGCTGGCCCGGTGAACGCGATTACATGGAAAATTTTCAGCCCGGTTAGCCGAGATCCCGGCATCGCGATACCGGGATCTCGGCTAACCGGGCTGGCCCGGTTGTCATGTAATCGCGAAGTTGATTTTTGTTGCGTTTAACAGACGTGCTGAGATCTCGGCAAACCGAGCCAGCCCGGCTAACCGGGCCAGCCCGGCTCATGTAATCAGGCCCTAAGAATTCCTTAATTTGCATATTTGTGAAAACAGCCAGATAACACGAACAGTTGAAGTTATGTCTGACAGGTATTTTCACTAGTATAAAACCGTTCTATGACATTCTTGCTTTCCTAGTAATTTTTAAAGAAAAAGTAAGAATGACCCTGTTACGGAATGGGCAATTTCTTAAACAGTGATTTGGGAAATGCGAGCAACAGAAGTTCTTGTGAAACGAATACTTGAATAACAACAGCGTATAATCTCGACAACAAATAAAATAAAGTTGCCGACATAAAAATTTGGAGAAACGATCGTACGCTCAAAAATCGCCATATCTTTGGCAAAGATCATGTATTTGTTAAAGATAAGCAAAAAATACCTGAAAACTGCTTATTATAAACGACTGTAACCCTTTCATGTTTCTCCCGATTATTTGCTGTTAAATGAGCTGATCTGCTGAAATGGCGCTGAAATGGCCAATTTACTAGAGGTTCCATAATTTTTTATTCTTAACGGTTACATTTCCCCAATTTTTTTATTAATGGAATCAATTCACCAATGAACAAGCTTTGTTCATGGTAAATGGCTAGTTCTAAATCGAGATAACAGTGGAGTTATAAGCCTTTCATTTTGTAGTAAATTTGAGACTGTTCAAAACATCGTTAACATACCTTCGAACTTCTTGGCCGTTGATGATCCAAACTCAACATTTGCCGAATCTATTTTGATATATAGAAAGAAGAAAGATAGTTCTTTATAACTATACCAAGTATGATCGAGAAACTGTGACGGCAGGTTCAGTGTCGAAGTAACAAGAACACCTTTGATCCGCGATGTTGGCGAGCCGTCACGGACGCTTCAAATCGGCCTTCTCGATATTTTCCAAAATAAAAAGAATTGAAACTTTTTAATATACATTTGGTAGTTAGGACCCTAAAACAAGACTGCATGCCAAATTTCAGCGAAATCGGTGAGGTACGGTGTGCGACCAAAGTTCGAATCTTATAGACTATGACAATTAAGTACACACATCATGGCTAACAATTATGGTAGAACCATAGTTTGGTCCTTGTTCCCCCGGGGGGTACTACCCGAAAATGTGGGTGGAAGTAGTGTGTGGCACGCTTCTTAAAACTCCTAACCTATCTCAGACCAAAATATGCGATCTTCCCCTGCCCTATTTCAGACCTGACCCCAAAAGTGGAGTGGAGTGCCACGTTAAATAAAGTTCTTATCTCATCTCATCTCATCTCATCTCATCTAAAACCGATGCCCTATTTTACGTAGTAAAATACGTGTACATAGTAACTACTTCGGTTTACGTAAATCTTTGACAAGGACTTCTCAAGTGATGAATAGCAACAATTATAAGCAATACTTTCTTTCAAAAATTCTACCTTATTGTTGACCAGAATGTACAAACCGTTTCAAAACAAAATGGTCAAAATTTATATATACCCTATTTCAGACCAAAAAGGCTCGAAAACCACACCCTTTGGCGCGGCACATACCTATATGGCATAGATAACTAAGTACCCCCCTCCCCCGCCCCCGGGCTTCTTCTTCACGAGGGTGCAGCTTCATATGAAGCAAAGTAAGATTATTAGAAGAAGAAAAACAGGCTCCACTTCACTCGGTGAAAGCAAAGAGAATGAAGTACCTGATGCGAGATGCAACGTTGGGAGGAACCAGCTCACAAGTGTTTGGAGCGCGTGCAAACCCAGATGTGACTTACCTCCGAAGAAGAAATGTCATCATGAAGACCAAAAGCTTGAGCGAATTCTTGTTGTTGGTCGGACAGGATTCTGTGCACGTTACTTCTCAGTTGTTCGAGTTCACCGTCTATTCTTTGACGCATAAGGTCATCTGATGAAACAGAAAACTCCTGTACAGTTTCTTTGAGACTCCCCCATTTATATTTTCCTCACATCTTTCCTACACGGCAGTTTACGAGGATATAAAAAGAGCCTTGCCGAAACTAGGAGCATTCGAAGACGCTATTTTGATAAATCTAAAGACACGAGTGGCATATGGTCAGCGCGCGTACCTAATTTCGGCGGCAGAGCCGCGAAGGAATTTTCGCGAGCGGCGATTGAATTTCGGCGGCGGGCCGGGGTTGCGAACGCGAATGGCAAAGCCGCGAGGGAAAATTCCTCGTTCTCCTCCAGGCTTCAACGCACGTTAGAGGCTCCGCGGCCGAAACAAAGCACTTGCACTCGAAATCCCGCCCGCAAAGCAGGCTAGGTATGTGTGCAAGAGTAGGGTGCTTTAGAAGAATGACTTCTGTGTAGCCTGAAAAGACGACCTTATAAACTATTTGTTACCTTCTCGCTAATTTAGCTGTCATGCCGAATTATTTTTCGACACCTTCCGTTTAGCATTGTAGAAATTCAAAGGTGTATTTTCTAAGCATCGTTTTAGTTCTGTCGGAATCTTATTGACGTGAAGAAGCTTGCTTGAGCCCTCAATTTTCGTGAGGGAGTTTGTAACAAGGGCTAAAAAACTGACAAGTAACAAGACTTATCATTCTAACGAAAAGATGATCGGCACCTTTCGGTATTTTCTGCACGTAAAAACGGTGAACATTTCAATAACTTTTGAAATTTTTGACTGGTTATTAAATAACCGGAAAATCCTTAACATCCTTACGAGCTATGACAGACAACGGTACTTTTAACGTTGGTAGCAAATCAGAAATCACGGATTTACATTCTTAGTTTTACGTACCAAGATGTCGGAACACTGCTGCAGCAGCGGCTGAATCGTCTGAAGAGCTGGTTACTGACATAGCTTCTTCTGCAACTGGGTTCATATGTCCCACAGACTCGCCATTCTCTACGCCACCAGCTATTTCCTTGTAACTATGGAAAATTTGGGAGTTATTGTACTATAAGTTCTGGTCATGTTCATGTTTAGTGGACTGAGGGCGCTATGCTTTTATAACTCTGGTATGAATCACATGTTTCAAAATAAAAACTCCAGTCTTCTCAGATGTCACACAATGTACGTTGCGTGGTCGTCAAGAAAAATATTACAGATAATTCAATTCTGTCGGCTGTTTCAACTGAAAATGTAATTGTAACATTTTGTGAATTAATAATGTGTTTTCACCTCTAGTGAGGGTTGCTGTAGGGGGGGGGGGGGGTGCTCGAAACCGTGTTAAATTTTGAGAGGAACCAGACTGATGGATTGAAAACCGCGGTGTTGGCTAAATTATGTTACGCCGCAGGTGGGGGTGGCCGGCATTTGCAGAGACGCGAGGCCGGCGAGGGCAGAAATGAAGTTTATTTAAATCAGCAACACTGAATTCTTTCGAGAACTGTTTGAGCTTAGGGACCATTCATTTTTTAGAAGGGGGGAGGGCCGGAGGAATCCCTGTGTGTATTCAGTTGAAACTTTTTGGCCCTCCCCCTGTAGTAGAGTAAAAAAAGGAAGGCCCTCCCCTAAAGTGTAATATTAAATTTTGCGACCCCCCCCCCCCCCCCACACACACACACACACACACGAAGCTAAAAAAAATCACATCAAACCTCCCATTCTGTCCCAAACCTGCTATAACATACAGATCGGACGTGAATATTTTATTCTACTTGTGAAATGAAAACAATAAATCGAATGCAAAGTATTGTTATGCGAATCAGTACAGATCTGTATCTAAAGTTACTGAATACTAATTAGCTGAGCACGAGTTTGTATCAAAAGTTAATTCTATTGTTTGATTTGTATTGGGGTTTACAGTTATGTACACGTGATCTGAATACTGTGCTGGGATTGGTTTGCATCCGCATGAATATTTAATGAATTTTACAATGAAAATAAAAGATTTTGATCTGGATGGAGTGTTTTTCTACGCGACCCCCCTTTTCAAAAAACGAAAATAACGATGACCCTCCCCTTTTGCCACTGTAAAAAATTAGTGACCCCCCCCAAGATTCCTCCGGCCCTCCCCCCTTCTAAAAAATGAATGGTCCCTTATAGCCTTCTACTTACCAGTGTTGGTCTGTAAATCCTGCATAATGACTATGTACCAATCCTGAATCGCTTTCATACAGGTGACTTTGATCAGAAGCCATCTACAATAGCTTGTCACTCAGGGACCGTTCTGACGCAGAATATGTAACTATTAGGTTTGTATTCTAAAACAAAATCCCAAGAAACTTTCATCTTGATTTGGAAAAATCTAATTTACATTTACTTTCTACGCACTAATTTACATATTCGATTTTTAAACCGGTTTCGTCTAAGACCTCGTCAGTTGTTCGCCATACAAATTTATCAGTTTTTCTGTAAATGTGTAATATTGGTAAATTGTAAATCGATGTAAAAGCTAAAACCAAGATTGAGCAGCAGGAAATCAAAATATCAAATACATACAAAATCATGAAAGAAACTCAGAACAACAAGTGCTACTATTGTGTTACAATGATTATATGCTTAACTAGATCTAAAAGCATTCTATTAAAAGGTAGATAAAAAAGAATTCTCGAATGCATGCAAACTAAAAAGGAACTTATCTTACCTGCTCAATCGATGGAAAAATGTTTAGTTCTTTTTCAATTCTTTTCAGTTTAGCTGCAGGCTTTCCCAAGTGAATTTCAGAAAGGAAGTCAGCATATTTTCCAAAAATTCGATTAGTCCAAATTAACAAATTAACTTTTGTTTTTCTTGAGCAAACTGAAAATTTGTAAATATAAATGTGACGCGGATTCCTCATTTCGCGCCAAAAGAGACGCGTGTGTGCACCGACTTTCCCGCCATTTCTTTGGCCTGGCTTCCGCCCGCTGATTCATAAAGTTCAGGCAAAAATATTTTAGCGATCGGATAGCTTTTTCTCTAGCTACTTTTGGATTTTGCATGCTTTCTGTGTAGAATATTCTAAACTTTAAAGTCGTCCGGCTAGTAAGAGCAAGAGACATGTATTTTGAGTAAACGGCGTGTATTTCTGACAACATGAACCAGGATAGCGTAGATGACATCGGAAAAGCTTCAACTTTGTTGCAAGGTAGGCTCAAAACGACGAAATATTCCTTCGCTTGTTTTTTCTTACTTGTTTTGTCCAATGATATATCTTCCAATATTAACTCAGCTATAGGACAATTCAATGTGCTACAGCCTAAGCTTTATAAATTGAACCAGCGCACTAGCTTCGCATTGATCTAATTTTTTTTATTTGTAAACAGCTCTTGTCAAAGACTTGCGTCAAAATCAGAGCAATGAGGAGAGGGTCACAGCTCTTGCTGATCGTATAGCTAACCTGGCTAACAGAATGCATCAACTGACGTTTGATAGAACTGAAAATAATGCAGCGTTAATTCAGATTCACAGCTGTGCTGTCACATTGTGGAATATTGCCGTGGCAATGAAGACTGGTGGTGGACAAACTGGTACAACTTACAACGCAAGATGTAAGAATATCTTTTATAGTTCCTTTTATTACCCAAGTAGTAAGTATTATAAAAATATATTTATGCTTGGAAGTTGTAAATTAAGCTTAGATATCTAAGCTAAAAGCGGGCTTACTTTAGGGAGGAAGGCGTATTTCAAATCATGAATCAACTGCTGAATTGGCAAAATTTATAAAATTAGATATAAAACTCTTTTATTTGATGTTAGTTCTGTTCTCCACGAAAGTAGTAGCTTAAAATAAAAATATGGAGTAATAAATATGTAGTTACCCCAAACGGTTGTATTCCTGTTCATAGTTTGTGTTAGGGAGAGAGGGGGAGCCTTAATAAAAGAGAGGGGTGGAGGGGAACCTTAAAAGGATTAGAGTATGGCGAGCCACCAATAAAGTAAAAGTAGCATTAAAAATTTTATCAGTCACTTAATCATTGTCGAGTAATACGCTTTCGTAGGCAACAATTTAAAAGTGGTAGCAGCATATTACGAAAACTTACAGATGTATCAAACAGGGAACTTTGTTTAAACAAACACCAAATAAAACTGTTTAATTACTAATATTTATTGTTTTTATCTATTCTTCATCTCAGTGCGGCATGCAGCATGTAAGCTGTCATTTTTGGCTAATGCTACTGAAACAAGTGAAGTCACCTACAGGAAGCAATTAGTGGTAAGTAATGTCCTTTAATCTCTAGGAATATCAGGTTTATATGTTTCAATGGTTTAAAGATGATGTACGTTCTACAATACAGTAGTTAAATTGTAAAAATGAATGGATCTGTAATACTTGAATTCCAAAGTCATCACAGCTCCATACAAATGTTCGACTAACAACAACAACAAAAACAATCTTAAATGTACCCTTTCTCGCCTTAAAAAACAACAACAATATTATTAGAAAATATTTGAACTAATATTAGAGTACTGGCTGCCTGAAATAGCCATAGGGTCAAGCGGAGCCAAGCAGCAAGTTGACATTAGCATTAAATGAATTTTTGGATAAGTATATTCCCTAGTAAAGACTTAAAGTACCGGTTGGTATTTGAAGGGTTACGAAATCTAAAGAAAACAAGTTAATAACAATATAGCACATTCCTATGAGTTAAAAATTGAGACACTAACATTTAGAGCTCTACCTTTTCTGTTTAGATGACAACTAAAACAGGGAGAGCTTGGCTTGGTAAGTTATTCCGCAAAATAAAAAAAATGCCTTAGATTAAAGGTTTTCAATTCAGTAATGTAATTTTTGCATGTGGTAGGACTATTTCCTCTTTTTCATTACAGTCTACATTATTGTTTCTTTCAGACTGTCAGAATCCAGCCATGGCAGAAGAATCTCTTGCCCTAGGATCTGAGGCAAGTTCAAGAATTATACAATCAATTTGCGCCATTTGATTTTGGCAGTTTTTTGGCCCAATAATCAAAGATTACTCTCATGCTTAACTTCAAATCGTAGTGTTGGAGCGGTTTGCAAAAGATGTGGTCATCAAGAAGTGAACAAGATTCATCAACAGCAGAGCAATCCAAACAGATTGCAGAAAGTGAGCGGTACATGTTTAGAGCCTTCTGCTATAGGGCTGAAGCAGTGAGTATGATCTACTCTCATGTAGACAGAAAATGTTTCAACAAATGAATTGCATTCCTCTTATTTCTGAAAACAGTTTTTAAACGTTGCTCATCTCTATAACTGTTTTCCTAGGAGAGTATTTCACATAACATCACCCAGACGAATAATTAAGTTGATTATGCAATTTTTTTTCACGAATAAGTTGATAATGCATTTTTTCTGTTCATGTGCATTTGGGAACAGGAAAGGGGATTAACGGAAAGAAGATTCAAAACTTTGAAGGAGTGTTCAAGAGCTTGGGATAAATAGTGTTTACAATAATAATGGTATAAGGACTTATATTGAGGAAGGGCGTGCTCACTGATGAAACCGAACAATTATCACACTTGGTACAAAGACATTCAGTGCTTTTCTTTGGCGAAGAACTGCATATTCACGGATTGAATATTCTGTTTTTGCAAACAGGGCTTCTCATTGAATAATAAAGATGAAGCAAAATTGTATGTAACCAAGGCTAAAGAATTCTTGGCGAGACTTCCTGCCAAAGAGGTAAAACAATCTGTTCGTGACTGATAAAGTACGTTTTTGCAATGAATTATTTTAACGAGTCCACCCCAGAAATCACATCGGGTTTTTTTTTTTTCATTTTCTAAGAGCGTTACCCTGGCAGAACTGTGCTACAACTTTGGCGTTGATACGTACTACAGAGAAGAATATGAAAATTGTATAGCCTGGCTCAGGTAGGCAACATTTCCGAAAAGAACGTGTTGCAGATTTACTGTCCTTTTAAACATTACCAGATAACAGGATGCATTGACTACCTACGGTACAGTGACCGTTAACTACCACGTTAGCTATGGAGAGCTGACTGCCGATACCTCATCTAACTTTGAAAATAACAATTTTTGTGTAGGGAAAGTTATGATCTTAGAAAAGGCAATAGCCCTTTTGGAGCCAAGAGACAGGTATGTGCATAGTTATTAAATACTAAGTAGAATAGCATGTTTCCTTTGCGTAGTTTTAACATATAACTTTTTTGTTTGTAAATACAGGGGAGCCTAGCTGCTAATCAAATAACTTTTTTAAAAAAATGGCAGTATAAAGACAATACCTCAACTCAGTTTATTGATTTTAATGTTGTAATTGAGAAAGAGAAAAATATTTTTTAGGATCTCTTTTTCACTGGGTGTCGTAAAACAAAAAAGGAAGTGAGAAAATTTTGCGCAGGAAATGAAAACCCTGTAAAGACATACCTGTACATACCTTTCTCGCTAATTTAACAATGATTCTTTTCATTGATACAATTACATTTAAGTTAGAGCAGTTTTTAATTGAGTGTCGTAAAACCAAAACCAAAGTAATTACTCTGGCCAATCACAAAGGACACAGACAATCCAGTGAACCAATCAAAACTCAAAGCAAATACATGTAGCTGGCACGAAGCGCAGGAAAACGTGCGCGAGCTAGTCACGATTGGTTTTGGTTTTACTCCTGATTGGCTGAGAAAGTGGCGCGAGAATTTTTAAGCCAATCACTAAGCGCAGTAATGCAAAACCAAAGCAAACGCAATTTACTTTCGACACTCAAGTGAAAACCGCTCGATATAATGTAATTTAATTAAAGAAATTACTCTCTTGCTTACAGCAAGCAACTACTCTGCGTCTTATGGCTAATGCATACCTCGACTGGGACCCTAAGCAAAACTGGCAGTTAGCTCTTAATGCAGTTGGTAGGTAAAGATACAGTACTTGCTATACAAATCTTCAGTAGGCTGTCGCCATAAGAGGTTCCACTTTTCTTAGTGTTGAGTACATTTTACGACATGCATGATATCTGTGATACCAGTACAGTACTTTAGAATATTGTTTTGCATTATGATTTTCTAGGTAACAATTTAAAGAAAGTTAACTTTCTTTCCGTCATTTTGTTCATTTGCAGATCTTGCAAACTCTGTAAGTATTCATACACTTTCTTGTGTTGATTGCGAAACGTTTTTAAAAATTTTCTCTGACTTATTGATATATATGCTGATTTTTATTTCTGTAGGAGTACGGGCATCCAGCCGGTCTTTACCTAAAGGCTAAACTAGTTATCATGGGTAATGGAGATGAAACGTTTCCATCCTCCAGATTGCAATCAGGTATTCTGCTGAAAAAGAACAACTGTTTCGTCTTGTTATCTTCGGTGATTTGTCATTTTGTTTGTTTACCAGCTAAGTAAGCAGACGTATTTTTTTCACGTGCTCATTTCTATTCTTGCACGCTCGCGAGACATCTGAGATTCGACCCGAAAACTAAAGTTTCTCAGTTACTGATTACGTTGTTGACAGATCCGTGCATTGTCTCCTTTCGTTTTAAATTTTGGCGAGGAAGTATCGACCAATCAGAGACACTGAGTTGATCTCTGTGATGTTACGTGATCAATGTGAAGTTTTTTCGGGTTGACCTATCAGACGTCTTTTGAGCGGGGACGAATTGCGTGTTCAAAAAGAGACTTCAGAAGATTCGCAAGCTTTTAGATGAATAAGTGTTATTTATTTAGCCTTTGAAGAAACACTACAGCATCCTGATTTGAAGGTGGACCTTGGACTGTGTGCGGTAAATCTGGCCATACAATACAAAAGGTAAATCAATAGCCCTTTTTCGCTTGGGTGGTTTGTTTTCCCATTACAGACCACGCGATGTTCCCTTTATCCACATAAAATTGATTCATTCATATACACGCGACTATTTGAAAATTTGAAAGCAAGAATTCTCAAGAGTATCATCACATGGTCTGTTATGGGGCAACAAAACGCCCAAGCGAAAAAGGTCTATTTCTAACCAGATTAGAGAGTGGATCATGTGGAGCAGAATCACAATATCATACTTATTACTTATCGTGATAAATAAGGAAAGAAATATTTTTGAGAAATATTTTTCCGGTAATGAAATGAAAAAGATGTAATATTTATACTGAATGTCACGAGCGTGAGACAACGAAAAACTGATCCGGGACCCCGTCGGGATTCGAACCCCATGACCTCCAAAACAACACTTGGAGCTACTTGGTAAACGCTCTATCCATTGAGCTACGTGGAGACAACCTCGTTCCCAGGACTTTTCCCTTGGTAATTTGGAACGTTCCAAATTACCAAGGGAAAAGCTCTGGGAACGAGGTAGACGTAGAGACTCGTTTCAAATGTGATGAATTGTTTTTGTGTATTAAAGATGTGAATATTGTTCATCGTGGTGCAAGATAGGTAATGAACGTTTATTCGTTTGTCTCACGATAGATCTAGATTCGCTTTGAGATGTTGATCGCGACGTTTCGACTGCAATACTGCTAGTCTTCATCAGGCGATGAGGTCGATTGTTTACGCGTCGCTATTTATGCACGTTGGGTCGCTGTGATTGGTGCATTTCGATCCTCAGTATTATTCCGACTAACAGATGATGTTCCCTCAGAGGTCCGCTTTGTAGTTGAACGGCTGTTATGCTTTCTGATCGTAGGTATTCATGCTTCAGGAATTTCAATTCCGCTATCTAAGATGTTTTTACAACATCTTAAGACGAGATTTTTTTGAACTTCGAGCAACGCGCGGCCAAAATTCCCATGATGCCATTCGTCACTCGTCGGCATTCACGTGTGTTTCGCGTCCGGAGGAATGGAGAGTTCGCTTTTCTCCTTTCTCTTCGCTTTTTACCCATCTGAACGAACGGATATGAAGCAATTACTTTGGTAGAAGAAACTCCAAGTATGTAAACTGATATTTGGCCCCGATAGAAATTAGATAAAGGACTATAAAACGTCGTGATATGCATTTAACGCGGTCTGTTCTTGGAGAAGTGTGACTGATCCGGCCGGTCAACTTTCAATAACAGCATGGAGAATCCAGTAATAAAAGGTACATGTAATATTTTACCTGTAAAAGTAATTAGTTCTTTCGTTTAGAAACAACCCTTCCTAACACAGAAATCCATTTGAAGGAACAGTTTGAAGCACCGATTGCAATATTACGGGAATATTATGACAGAGGAATTGATTTTTAGTGCAGTGTAGATTTTTTTTCGCTAGCATACTCATTCCCTTGTGATATCCTCGATCCTTGAGGGAAATTTGCGATTCTACCCTGCATTTTTATGAACTTTATTTATAAGAACATTGTTAGAATAGAGGTTTAGCCTTAAATGGTTCTGTTTCACCTTTAGAATTCTTGAACACAAGCACAATAGCATTCTTGGGATTCCCATGGATTTGTTGATCACAAATCGATCCCCGCGTGCGAAATAAATATTATTTATATTTCTTTTCAGAGAATATTCTCTTAAAACCTTGTTGTACTGAGGATTACCCACCTAAGGCAATTTATTTTATACATATTACACTCGATACTAACATTCTTCAAGTCAAATATATTTGAACCGGTTGTTTTTTCTGGGTGTCGGTAAAACGCCGACTCGGGGTCGGGGTCGGGGCCGGGGTCGGGGTCAATTTTTTTAATTTTTTTTTTGATTCAGAAAAAAAATAATACAAAGTTTATATTAGCGTGTGGAAATTCGCCGCAAATCTTGATCCTTTACACTCGCTTTTAATGTTACGTGCATAGTTATCTTTCTACGTCCGTCTTTCGACATCATCTTTCGACAGCATCTTTCGACGTGCTGTTTGAACTGGAGCCAATCAAAAGCGATGGATACCCTTGTTGGTTTCACCCAAAAGGTCAAAAGGTCATGCTGGTGGGCTGTGATTAGCGGATTTCGATCCGTGTTGTTTGTTTTAACAAACCGCTATGCACCTAACACTGAAAGCGGGTGTAATACTTCCTCGTCAGCATAACCTCAATTTTAGCCGTTCTTTGTTCATTTTGCATTTTGTTGATCAATAAAACAGGACCACCTTGTGATTCATAGGAACTTAAACAATAGATGTTGTTTTGAGAGGCTCTTTGGTCTTCAGTCCCACTGAAACAAATTAGGGATAAACAGAATATTCTAAATCTGTTTACTTTTAAACATGCGCGGCAGATTTTTGTAGTAAAATTTAATGGACATGAACTGTTTTAGGCATGAAATAAATTGTATATGTTTTTGAGCAATAAAAATTAAAGCTGCCCTTCATATTAAAAGAAGTATTTTCAAAGAAGTAGAGCGGTTTGTTTCGACAGAGAAACTCGCATGTCGGGCAGTTTGTTGTAACATGTTTCAGTCAGGAAAATTCCTCAACAATCGAAACATACAGCCAGCTTTTTAAAATTTTGCACAGACGTGAATTGCTTCATTTGTGAACTGGATCGAATTTGAACAGCAAGCGAAGATTGTATGGTGTGTGTAGTAAGCGGGAGCGACGAAAGGCGGGCAGGATACAACTCACCATCTGCGTCGAAAACGATGTGTACATTTAGCTACATTTACTAAGATCAATTTTAATTAATATGTCTTTCCGCATTTCGGTCACGCAAATTGGAAAAATGGCTAGATACCTCCACTTTTATTTAAAACAATAACGGAATTTAGAAACTTAAAGATTGGGAGACATTTTAATGCGAGCTTCGCTGTCTAAACAAAACAATTCTGCTTCCTTATAAATATTTTTTGGATACGAAAGGCGGCGTTATTTTAACAATAAAAACATGAATTAATTTTCTCTTGCTACACAAACGCATGAACAATTTGATTTAAACCTTAAAAAGTTCATGCTATGTTGGCGAGGAGATAGCGCTCAGAAAGAATTCAGCAGCAAATTCTATCCGCCAAGCTGTTAGAGAATTTCACCTGTCGCCTGTTTGACCACAAATTTCTTCTTTTATACTTTTCAACTTATAAGGATCAAAATTCCCGGCTATTTTGTGAAGGAAAAGCTTTTTCCGACTCAAAATTTTCCCACACGCTGATATAAACTTTGTAATCTTTTTTTCTGAATCGGTGATTTTAAAAAGAAAAATTAAAAAAATTGACCCCGACCCCGACCCCGACCCCAACCCCGACCCCGACCCCGACCCCGACCCCGACCCCGACCCCGACCCCGACCCCGACTCCGACCCCGACCCCGACCCCGACCTCGACCCCGACCCCGACCCCGAGTCGGCGTTTTACCGACACCCGTTTTTTCTTCAACTCAAACTTGTAGGCTAACGCAATGTCAACAATAAAACATTGGCCGTTCAACAAGGATCAGCTTTCTTCTGGTAAGTACTGAGTTAATGAACATACTGTCATTTCGAACTTCATATATAGTGATTTTACTTTGTACGACATAATGTTCTTGGAACTGTGACTTTTGCTCAGCAATTACGCTTCTTTCGCAACGGAAATAATTGCCTCTAAATTGAATAATGAAGCAACGTGTTCAACGCTTCATCCTTGATTATTTGCGTTGTGTACCAGACAGTTATCATTACAAATCAGTCCTTTAAAGAATAAGCTTGCTAGTGCTGTTTAAGTTGATATGATTTCGTTTTGAACCGGTTATACGATTGCAATTTGAAAATGCGCGAGCTTGGTTTGTTTATATTGAAATTCGATAGCTGCTGCGATCGAAAAATTCTTTCACGTGCCAAGATTCTTTTTCGACGCGTCGATGCCAAGCTGAAAATATTTCGCTTGCACGCTTTGTATTTGGACGTCGATATTTTATGGTTTTGTGAAACCGTTATGGCCAGGTCACATCATTTCCATTCTTTATCAGAAATATAAAGCTATTTCATTTTAAACACTGTTACTGAGTACTTGTCCACTTGGAATGACAACTTAATCGATCTGTCGGTTTTGTAAATGCCATTTATTTGCGGTTTCTTATAGGTCAGTATTTGTTTGGGTTTGAGGTAAAACTTTCCTTTGATCAGAAATTCTTTTTCCTTGTTTTAAACATCAAAATTCCCGCCTTTTTCCTGAGCTGGTGACCGTCACGGAAAGCGCGGCAAAGTTGGCGCGCAGCGCGACGCAAGCCATCCGGCTTTTGCTATTGTTGTGTCGCCAACATGTCTGCAAAACGGCCGAAGTTCCCACTCAGGTAGTATAGAATTTGCAAGCGTTTCATTTGGAGTACTACAGTTTATCGTATTTCTTAAGTTAAACCATAAAAAATACTAATTTCACTTAAATGCTGTGACATTATAGTGCCAATGCAATAATGCTTAAGCGCCGAAAAATGCAGACGGGAAGTTACAAGGTGCAAGGTGTTGTTTTTCCGGAAAAAGTAGAGAGGTATTTTTTTTTTCAAATCTGAATTTCATCCTAATCAATCAAATCTTGCAAGAAGAGAATTTAAGTTTTCTTTTCCTACAATTGCATTATATTTCAGAACCCCCGAAGAGATCGAAAAACAACAGGAAGAGGAATTGAAGAGAAGAATGGAGCTAGAAGAAAGATTGGCAAAGGAAAAGAAAAAGAAAGAAAACAAAAAGAAAAAAATAAATTTATAGATTGGCATAATATGCAGCATTGTTTATTAGCTATCAATCTGTGAGCTGTGTTTTCTTTCTTTTCAACATCTTTTCTAAATTAATAGCCTATCCTAGACCTTTTAGCTGAGCGATTCCTCAACCAACCCCCACCCCTTGGGTTTGCACTCGTTACTCTCTCACTGTTTTTATTTTTGCCGATTGTAAGAGAATATAGAGGGTCTGTAAACACACTAATTTAAATGTATGAAACATTTTTTTTAACAGTATGTCATAATAAACCTCCAGTGAGCGTGAAAAATTGTTTAAAACTATGTAATTATTGGTATAATTTCCCTTCAAGTCAGTATAGTTCTCTTATGATTTAAGGGATCCTTTTGACTCACTCTCAATCCTATACTGTTTATTGACCCTCGCTCCTCAAAGATATTTTCGGATTTAAAATTCAAACAAATTAAGGTACAATCACTATATTCTATTGGAAACGTAGAAAGTGCGATTCTAAAGTGGCAAAACATCATGCTAAGGACCTGTGTCCTCAAAATACTGACAAACAAAATCATTGTCACAGGTTCACTAATATCTCAGAAATATAATGATTCTCAAGATGCTATAATTTCAGGGTTTGTGACAATCCTTCATGTCAGCTTGAAAATGTTCTTGCAGGATCACATAGTGTTATGATAACAACTACTTATTGACTAGTGGGAGGCCTGGATGGAACACATTTTGGCTAGAGGTCATGGCATACAGACTAAATACAGCTTAGTCAACAACCCAGGGGGGTACTCCAGATTCCAAGTGATGGGGACGATCGAAGCTTTTTTTTCGGGGGGGGGGGGATTTAAATTTTCGATTCCGGGATTTTTTTGGGTAGGAAAGTTTTCGCAAGTATTCTGGGGGGTGGTTTGATTTAAGTAGGGATTTTTGGGGGGTATTAAAACAATCTGAAGATCTGTGGTAGTGCCCGCGTATCCTGGCCGCATAGTTCTGCGAATATAGTACAAACAAACTTGTGTCCTTTCTGGAAATGTTTAAGGCTTGGAAATTCTGCATGGAATTTTTTGGGGGGTCAATTTTTGGTCTAGGGCTTTTTGGGGGGTTTTGTTGGAAGCCTGGGGGATTTTTTTTTTAGTTTGATTTTCGCCTCCATTCGATCATCCCTGTCACTTGAAATCCGTAGTACCCCCCCCCCCCCGGGGGCAATGAGCATTTTATTATGTGACCGATTTAAATTTCAAATCGTTTGTATCTCGCCAAAATCATCTTGCAGCCCCCGAACAGGGTCATACTTTTTTTTGTATCCACTGATGTGAAAGACCCTGACATGGAAATTTTCTTAGTAGTTTTGATGTAAAAAGCGCTCAGTGCATGGGCTATACGGTCACATAACAACACACTCATGTTGTGTAATCAAGAAAAATACAATGTTTAGATCCAACTAACACTATTTGTATCACAAATGATTATATATTATAGATAAAATTGCATCACCGATGGTGATATCGAGACCAAAAGCTCTTTATTTGGCTCTCCTTTAACTTGTTTTGTTCCCCGAGTTTCCGTACCATTTCTTCTTGGCACATTGCAGCCGTATAACGCTTGTTTCTGTCATCGACACCCTTCATATAGCATTCAATCATGATTTGTTTCTGTTGTTCACTGAAGCGCTTGTTTGTTCTGGCAGGGCGGTTACATTTGTCTGCCTTTCCAGGGATTGCATAGAGCCAGGCCTTCTCATCTTTGCTGAGTTCACATGTTGAACTGACCGGTTGTGGCTGTGTGCTTTTTATTTCAGCAACTATATCTGTGACTAGATTATTGTTTGTATTTGTTTTAGGTGTAGCTTTTCCACAAGAACCTTGGTGTTTTTGCAGATTTCCTTTGCGCAGGAAAGACTTGCCACAGTCTATACAAGTGTTACCTCCACGATCAGGTACATTAGTGATGATGCTTGTTGGCCTAGAACTGCCAGTGTCTTCCTTTTTTTTAGCAGTCGTAGTTTGCCTCTGTGGCAAATCTTTAACAGTAATTGCCTTTTCAAGTGAAAAGTTACTGGTTGCTCCTGTGCTTTCGCATTCTAAATGCCCCCAGAGCTTTCTTAGTTTCAAACATTCGTATGTTTTTGTTTCAGACAGCCTTGTTTGATTTCGTGCAGTAATCTGTTTCAGCTTGTTGTCATTGCCATAAATATACTCAAAATCTGAATATTCTGTGATCCCATTCATTGTCTTTGCTGATTCTGGTTCCTTTAACCTATCAATGTTGACACCATAGACATGTGTTCCCCTTAGCCGTCCATTCGTTCCTTTTTCAATTTGTTCCCCTGAGACCACATCGTTCCCTTCTCTTCTGTATCGTTTCAGAGAAAACTTTAACGTGGCATAGTGCCCATCCAGCTTCGTCTTCCCTTTCTGGGGCTCAAAATTTCGAAAACTAGAGACGTATACTCCTGTATGCAAAAATATATTTGGCAACCACAGCACAAGTGATGTGTTTTTATAATGTGCCCCATTGTCGGTCCACAAAATTATGTTAGTGATTTCGGGGTGAAGTTTTTTAAAATTCCTTATGGACTCTTCTAAACAAGTGGCTGAAAAATACCAATTCTGTTTGTCATCTGATTCACTGTATATGTCGTGGAATTCTGTAAATACTTCTCCGGAGTCTTCTCTTTTGAAAAAGAACATTGAACCGTGTAGCGATACCCCTTTTTTGCAAACCAATCTTTCTGAGGTTCAAATAGTTTTTGGAAAAGAAGTTTCATCATATAGTCAGCAACCATAACTGCTTCGCCTGGGACCAGCTTGTTTATGTCTATTAAAAACTGCTCCCTCTGATACTTGCCTCTGATAATATGCCCTATGTAACTGTTTAAGTTTTTTTCTATTTGGGTAATTTGGTCCACCACGTTTGGGTCATTAACTGTGTTGCAAATTTCTTTCAGATCCCTTATTATGTGAAAGATTTGTAGGCAGCTGTGGCACGTTTCTTGGTGGTCCATGATGCTACCACATGGCGGATTGTCAGACAGCCAAAGGCTAGCGCAGTGGGTTGCACAGTTGCTGTGGGTTCTCAAATTAGCTTGAAATTCGGACAGCAGGTAACCTTTCAATGTCTTAGCTCTAGTTATTAAGGCTGGAGTTGTATCCGGTTTCTGATTGCTCCGCAAAGTTTCTCCCAGTTGGGTTAACAGTTGGCCCAGTTGAATGAAATTCTCAGCCCCAAGCTCCGTGCAAATGTTACATAGGCCTGCTTTTTCTGCCATGATTTTAAAATTACCTGCAGAAATGCCCTTAAAAAATGTGCTGAAACTGATGGCTTTGATCTTTAACTGTTGACATTCTTGTTTGTAACGATCGTATAATGCAGATTTGTTTTGTTTCAACCACAGGACAGGTTGATTTCCACCTCCTAACAATTCACTAACCCATGACTTTTGTTTCCCTTCACAGGAGGCAGTTTTGTACGACGAGTATTCCACACTGTCAGGATGGTGAATAAATTCCAGCACAAAAGCTATGGTTTCTGGTGGAAGTTTCTGACAAGGTCTCCGATTCACTTTAGGCACTGAAGCTCCTGGACCGCACACCTTGCTATGAAGTCTAGCTTTTGTTATCTCGTAGTCAGTGCAAAATACCTCTTCTCCTCGACTGTTTGTATATTTAAAAATCTCCTTAAGTTCCTTATTTGTATACTGTTGTGCAACACAGCTTAAAAGTTCAACTCGTTTGGGGCTTCCAGGCTTCTCTCTGGAATAACTGAGTGCTAATCCTTCCACAATGTTAGCATTTCCATGCTTCTTTTTATCCTGCATAAAATGTTGAATTATTTTTAAGTTTCAAGGAGATACTACAAGTAAAATGCTTCCATGTACTTTTCAAGTTCGAAAGCTCTACCAGTCTAAATCATAATCTTGGTTTTCACTGCCATGACAAGAAACAATAAAATGGAATCCACTGAACGAAAAAAGTCGAATTTGAAATGAAACAGAAAATTAATAATGATAATTGAACTGCGTGGAATGCAATTTGGACAACACGAAGTTCAATTACCACTTTATTACAACCTTTTTGAAATCGCACAATTTAATCTCGCAAATACAGGATTTTAGTCAGTATAAAATGCTAAATATTGATCCAGTAACAGGTTTTTAAAATTGTTCCTTTCTCATTGGCTGCAGTAGAGATGCAATTTAGAGCACAAAGTGGTGCAAATAATTATTTGTGAATAAATCGCACTGCTGAGATCCAATCAGATTGCAAGGATCACCAGTGATTTCAAAATGGATGTAATAAAATTTAATATAGAAATAACTTGTCTAAGTCTCAAGTCTGTGCGGTATTCCATTCTTGACTTATTTGTTGTCAGCAAGCTGTTTTGTCTCTTGTTTTGCAAGATATCTATTAGCGGAGTGTTCCAATGCAAAATGAACATTTTACAGGGGCTTTAATCCCAGATACGAGGCATTTGAAGTGAGGCGAGCAGCTGGGGGCTGGGTAGAGTTATTCATTCAATTGAATAAGAAACACATTATCACATTTTTAGTTGAATATATATCAAGTTCCAACCTTTCAAATATGGATCAGCATCCTTACAATCCTCTCTAACAATGTATGACCCTCCCCGAAACCCTTCCTAACTCTTGGATTTTGATACAGTCATAACTATTTGAAAGCTCAGGCCTTGAAAAAGTTACTAATTTTAACATGACCTTTGTTGTGATGATTATTTCTCAATTTAATTGAATATAAAACTCTACCTGGTCCCTTGCTCAACCTCAAAACAGCCAATAGATCATTTACTGGAAGCATTTTTTAAAACTACCTGCTGTTCCTTTTCAAATTCCTCTTCCAGAATCTCCTTGCAAATTTCTTCATAGGAGGCACCCATCTTCTCGACATCTGCTTTCAGTTCATTCATTTTTTGTCTTGTGCACATTTTGAGTTTTTTCTTAATTCTTCGCTTCGTTCGTTTCGATGCATTTGCAAAAGACGATGGAGGTCGTCCAACTGAATCAGTTTTCACCGAACTGCTTGGTGATAAAATGCTGTTCTGAGTGCTGTTTTTGTTGCTGCTTGATAACCTGTGGAGCCTAACGTAACATGCTGCACAGCACCTTAAGTTTGCAGACAAGGCCACACTGTCAAACTCGTTTTGTACCAAGGCATTTCGTATGTCAGTGGGCAATTCACCCACTGACTGTGGCACAGACTTTAAATGTTTTATCTTATACTGGGGTGTTTTGCATTTTGATGCCGAACATCTCAAGCGACTTGTGTCATTCCTGCATTCCTGGCAAGTTCTTCCAATGGTTTTGTTCTTATTATCCTTGATGGGACGAGATTCACTTTTTGTGACATTTTTTAAACAGTTTATGCAAGTTACTGAAGACATAGTACAATCTCAGCACGATTTTGAACTGAATTGACGGAAGTTAATAAATTCTTGACAAACAAGTGCTGTGATAAATGAAACTAGCTATAACAAAACAAAAAGCCTAAAACTCTCAAATACTAGACTACTAAAACTGACTCGAGGTGAAAACACCACTCAGGAAATATTTAGCCAGGGAGCTCACTCGCCATTGGCGGTTTTCAGTGAGTCCCTGAAGATAATAATAAATTACAAAAAATAATACCCAATTTACAATCCTAGTTATAAGACCTCGATAAAATATTTTTAAAAAACCCACTCAAAAGTCCCAAATTATTCAAAAAAAGGTTACAATTGCAATAGAAAAATTATAAGGAACAAACTTCACTAATTTTAGAATTACTTGACAAAACAAGTACTCAAAAAAATCTACTGGTGTAAATTTGCAGAAACTAAGATTAGAACCTGTAATAAAACAGCAAGCCTGACACAAAAATTCTCAAATAAGACCCGACAAAACTACACTCGAGAAACTAATAAACAAACAATTACGTGACAAAACGCACTCTTAAATAATCTACTCGGGTGTAAATTTCCAAACTATGGAACTGGCCAAAAACAACCAGCCAAGAAAAATCCAATGAATACAAAAATTAGAAAGCAAATACTTGGCTACTAAAAACAGAACCCAACAAAAACGCTACTCGGGAATTAAACGGCAAAATTCACAACAAATAGAAAGCGGAAAAATTGCCAATAAATTTCGAACAAATACAATTCCAAAAAATTACCGTATGAAACTGACACTTGCAAATAACTTTGAATGAAAACAAACGAGCTGAGATTGTAACTATCAACAGCTTTGCCTTTTGCGAAGTTGCAAAAAAAGTTTCCGTTCTCAGGTAGCCGGCCGGCGCCGGCTAAGGCGGGAAAATGGTTGGCAGCCGGCGTGTCTTTCCCGCCATACAAGCAAGCCAAAGCTACATGAATTTTACAGTGCTCAACTTCGAATATAAGATCAAAGACAAGACAAAGAATATATGTAAACAACTGTTCATTATTTAATTGTAAAACAACAAACATTCCTAGCTTACAATAAACATTTGTAAACGTCATTATTTCTGGAAATCCAATCTCAAAATCCGATCTAAACGAACGATTAAAAATCTGCCGACAGACACAATTTCCTTCGCCTACAGGCCATACTGCTTAGAACCGAAAATACGGTACAAATACACTGGACTCACCGCTTCTAAAGCTTCGTCGAAGCTTCCCAGATCTTCCTCCCGACGTAACCGAGTAAAACTTCGAATAAAATCGTTCATAACTCGCCCACTTTCAACAAAAACATCACAAAACCGCTCTCCCTTCTCATCGAACAACATGGACGCGCGTTCTGATCGAAAGTGAAATGCGCGCGCAAGTTCTTATGGGATTTTTGACCGCTGGCCTCTTGCATTGCTCGAAGTTCAAAAAAATCTCGTCTTAATAACCAACAGCCCACTTTTCGTTTTACCATGGAAACCGAGAAAGAAAACAGCATTCCCTTTCTCGACACGTCAGTTATAAGGGACTCAAACGGCCTTCTTACGTCGCGATCAACATCTCAAAGCGATTCTATCGTGAGACAAACGAATAAACGTTCATTACCTGTATATATGTAATTGCTTATTATTTTCCTTTTTAACCTGCAGGACAGAGTTGGCTTTTGATTGCTTGAAAACTCTAGCATCTCGTTTCAAAAATTCTCCTGACCTTTACAAAATTCAACTAGAGCACTTAGTAAGTTTCTTTTTGGTGTACATATATTTTGTATTACTAAGCTGATTGGTTGATTTTTAACCATACCATAACTTACTTTACGTTGTACCTAATCCTCACTAACCTCACCTCACCTTATCGTTCCCTACTATACAAGTCAGTATAAACATGTGCAATCCTGAATTCTGCGGACGTATATATTTAATGTTTTGTTCAATTTGTTTTTGTTTCTACTGAAACTCAACTATTCCGTTCTTTCTATGAAAAAATTTAAAGGCTTGCAGTTTAAAAATGCCTTTTCCTTTCTTATATTAACTGGTATTTTAGCCAAGCTAGCAAATGCCAAGATAAATTTTACATCTTCCTTGACGATCGAAACGGTGGTAAAAATACAAACATTAAACTCACGGCCCTACTATCTATAAACAAAATGATTATTTCCAAGGATTTTTAAACATCACAAGTTGTAATGCACAATACAATGAGTCTTATTAATGTCAGAAATCTCTAGATTCCTTTGAATGATTAGCGTATCTTTGAGAGTAATTTTGTTATCCTCATCTTGGAAGGAACTGTTGCTGAAAAACAAGCAGGATGAAGCTGCAAAAGAGCTTATTGAAAACTGTATTGTTGGTAAGTTATTGTTATACTTTACATCTTGGTCAGAGTTTCTTGAAAAACGGAACCATTAAAGACGTCCTATGCTACTTGCTTGTCATCTCAGTGTGAACTGAATTGCTGCAGACACGCAAACTTTAGTAATCTTTAACAACAAAGCAGAGTTGAATTGGAATCCGCAGGATTAAAAAAGGTGGGAAGACCTGGCAAGTCCTGGAGAAGGTCAACTGAGGAGGAGTTTAAGAGAGCTAACATCAACTGGAACACTGGAAGGCGGCAGCAACTGACAGAGTTCGATAGCAAAGCTTTCAATTGTTGATGCCCTTTGCTGCATGAAGAGCCTAAAGAAATAAGTCATTCACATAGTATATGAGACAAACTGTGTCAAAACGGAAAAGAGAAATATAACTTCTTTAATTTGCCTCGTAGACTGACAGGAGTAAATGTAAAAGTGTTTGGATATTACCTTTTATTGTGAAATGCGATTTGTTTTGTTTCTCAGACCAGATAGGAAGATCTCTTGATTCTGAGATGTGTCAAAGATTCCATATTCTTTTATGGGAAAAAGCTGCGGCTGCTTACGAGGTTAGTGGCTGATAATTCATCGAACCTCGTTAATACAGACACAGTAGGGATCAGAGAAAGTGTCCGTAGTAAAAAACAGTTAAAAAAAGTGTACTTATTAAACAGTTGTCAGTAATGCGTCCCCACGTCAGGCTTGACTGTATTAAAATCCATGAAATAATTTTAATTCTCGCGCAAAATTGTCTATGTACTCCAGCTGAAACAAAGAGATGAACTGAGATATCTTATTTTCTTATCAGAGTATCAGCGCCTATTTTGAGGAACCATGTAAAAATAAAGGCTTTACTAGCTCAACATGATGCGTAATTTCTCCCCAGGCAAAAGACTACAAAGAAGCCTTAAATTGGTACAATTACTCGCTGAGTATGTTTTCTTCAAAAGAGACAAATGGAAAGAATATTGGAAAACTTCAGGTTGGTGGTGGAATTGATATTTTGTAAACGGTGGCTTTTGAAACCAGTGGACAAGATTGACAATCACAGCTGCTGTAATCTGTGAATTTCATTCGGTTGCTGTAGTGCTGTTTTCGGTAAATTCTTGTAAAAGCGACAAAAGAGTGTCGTTGCTTTTAGTCAGAAATAGTTCAAGCGTCACACAGGCAATAAATAATATCAAGTTTTGTAGAGTGTGGTAGGTTTATTTCAGGCTGGTGCTAGAGAATATGTCCTTAGTAAAGAAGTGTCTAAGAATATAGAATCGTTTGACTGTGTGTATGGATAAGTGACAGAAATGTTTTTTTGTTTGGTACTGTACTATTGGTAAGCAGGTTCAAAGTTACAATGTAGTATAGAACAATGTAGTGTGGAACGTAAGCATAAATGTTTTTAGTGCGTCTTCTCTTTTTTGTTGCAGAGGAACAAATGTTCTTGTTATATGAATCTTCAGGATTATGAGAAGGTTTGTGGAGCCATTTACTATATTTTCAAGTCTGGTCGACGAACCGATCAGTTCCTTCACTGTTTGCAAAACTGCTCTTACTTACCGTAAAACCGGTCAGTTCTTCTCTAGCTAATTCAACACGTAATGGGAAAAGTGCGGCAGTTTTTTGTGGATAGTATCAATGCTACTAGGGAAGATTTCATTAAATATTTCTGCGTCACTGTTAAAACAACAGCTATCCTTTTACCTTACAACAAAAACAGCGAAAACTAGTTGAGCAAAGCAAAGGCGCTTTTTTATTTCGCAGTCTTTCTCCGCCTTTTGCTGCGTATCTTGTACGAGTCGTTTCATTGCCTATTTGTTGTTTATTGTTTAGGCCAAAGAAGCTATAATAGATGCGGAGAAAAGTGACCCGGAAAGTCCGGTCATATACTTCTACAAGTTCAAAATTGCTCTGATAGAAGGAGAGGATGACATTGGTTAGTAAATCGCTTCTGTAATGACTGTATGAAAACAGTAAAACGAATGCATGAGTTAGTCTGTCTTTCCTTTTTTCTCGTAGCGGTAGATGCAATGACAAAGATGAGCGAGGTTGGCGCAAGGCAAGACAAAAACGTCACAGAAACAGATGCTCATGGCCTGATATGTGTTGCTGCACAGTTGGCTCTAGAGGTATGCTTGTAAAAGCATTTTCCTGAAAAACAACAAAGAAAGAATCTTAAATCGTCAATATGAACAATGGACTAAAGCTCTCGGACAAAAAAAGAATCCTAAATCGTCAACATGAACAATGGATTAAAGTTTCCGGACAAAGAAAGAATCCTAAATTGTCAATATTAACAATGGACCAAAGTTTCCGGTAACACTTTGCTATGCGACAGGGGGTGTCTTGATGGTGCCATGCCTACAAGACAACTTTCATAATACGCACGAGTGTTTGCCTTTGTTTTGATTGCAGAAAGGGAATCATGAACTCTTCGAGGGGTTATAATAATTAATTCCAGCGTAGGTGTAGTGGTCTAATGGTTAGTGCGCTGGACTCCGGGTCGAGTGGTCAGGGTTCGAGTCGTAACCGGGACTATTGCGTTGTGTTCGTCGGCAAGACGCTTTACTCTCACGATGCCTCTCTCAACCCAGGTGTCTAAATAGATACCGGCGAGTTAACCGCTGGGGATAACCCTGTGACTGATGGACTAGTATCTCATCCAGGGGAGTAAAAATACTAGCTCGAACAAAGGCTTTACTTTTTTCAGCTAACCTCAGTCCAGTTTGTACTCTCCGGAGGTGGTTGCTTCGAGTTGCCGCAGTCAAACAAATAAGAGGTTAATTATGTAATGGTTCTGTATAGTAGCTTTATTATTTGCAATTAGAATTTATATAAAGCCAAACCGTGCTTGTACACGGTACCTCGTATAAGCCTTCACAATGACTTGTGTTATTGCCTTTAGCAAAAGAACCACAAAGTAGCCGTCAGTGCCCTGGAAAAAGTTGTAGCAACAAGCAGTGATAATCAACAGGTTCTAACGTCACTAAGGTACACTACTCTAATTGTGAAGTGTTTTTTACTCAAAAATAATTTTCTTGGAAAATCTGCAGCAATTGCTCTTGGCTATAGCTTGGTTTTAGGTCAAAAAGGCCATGAAAAATACCGTTATTAGTTGATAACGTACTTAGCGTGTCCTTGGCCGGTCAATGTAAATGTTGTTCATAGTGGTCATGGACTTAGCTTCATAACTTTTCGAGATAGCTAGTTTACAGGCATGCCACCGAAACAGAGGAAACAAGTAAATCCCAACTAGCAGGAGGCAGAACAGTTGGCTATATACAAAGCGTGACTGAGGACTTGAACTCGGGATGACCAAGATTAAAGAAGAAATCCAGCTAGTGGCAGGGTGGAGGCTTTGAACCCGGGACTTGCGGATTACAACACCAGCGCCCTAAACCACTCGGCCACGCTGCGTCCACGGTTGCCTCAGTTGTATATGTTCGTCTGTTATTTTATCAACTGAACACCACACCTTATTCTGGCTTCTGTGTTGGATATTAGTCTTGAAACTCAGAGCATATATTTATTTTGTTTTTGTGAGATTTGAAGACTGATTCTGAAGCAAGGACTTTAGATTTGCCTTTTCGCTAGAGAACGCAAGCTTGCTAGTATATTTGAATTAATTCATTACCTCTCATCATATCGTGAATGTTTTTAAAATTAGGTGTTTGACAAGGTTGAAACTAACAACGCAGTCCACAGATTCAGAAAAAAGGTAAATTGAATGATCAATCATTGATACTTGGCAATGCATTCTACTTTTTAGGCTTTGAAGGTATCGTATATATAATAAGCAGTGCTTTTTATGTTTAGCTACAGGCTTAAACTCTTTTAAGGTAGGGCACAGGTAGGGTTTTCACTGAAAGGAGTAAGCCAAGTTTTCTCGCATTTGACCACAGGCTACATGTTTCTGTTTCGAGTCCTGATTAAGCGGAGCCATCTCACTTTTTTGGCATAGCTGGTACTGTAATTACTCTGGTTTAAGTTTTACAACGGTAGAAATAAAAACACTCTAACCTTCACTTGGCGAAATATGTTTGTTGCCCAAAATAGACTTGAAAAGAGATCGTGTTTTGTTGCTCCCACAGAAAAGCCGAGTGTAGCAGTTTTCTTCGTTACCTACGGATCGGTAAGTCTTAACTCTTTGAAACAACATTGCTCAACAACTGAACAATCATTCTTGTTAATTGTAGGCAATAATAAGTAATAAGGGTGCTCTAACATTGTCTTGCACTGGTAATACTTGACATTATTCAGTCTATCATTACTGGCATGCGCAACACTCACTATCAATTTGTTTTGTACTTTTTTGTCAGCTCTGGATCGCTTAAATCAGATGCAGCAAGTAGGTGACTCTAATGTGCAGACAGAGGCCACGTGGTTTATGAAAATTGGTGAGCTTGTGATACCAGTAAAATTTCTTTCAACTTTTACAGCACTTGATAATTGTTTGTTTGAAATAGCCTTACTACTCTTAAATGAGACATTCCTTTTCTTACTACCAAGGTCGAATACTGACACCTGATGCCAAACAGTTAATACTACGAAATATATGACAACGTACATATTATTTTCAGCTTGGAATCTGGCTTTAGAAAGTACTGATTGTAGTCAAGACATGCAAGGTCTTTTTCTACTTTGTTATAAGGTATTTTGTAGTTTCAAAAACAAAGCGACTTTTATTAGTTTAAAACACTTGTTTTGATGGTTCTTCCATCACTTTGCAAACTGTTATAACTGGCGATAATGGAAAGATCAATCGAAATATGCCTTTAAAACTGAAAAAAGTCGTTTTAAATTGTTTTTGAAAATTAATATTTGTGTGCTCTCCGCATCCCGACCATTTGGGTATGATATTATCTTAAAGATCTAGATGACTTATTTTAAAACCAGTAGTTAAGATAAATGCGTCACATTTATACTTTTAACAAACCGGTTAGAATGCTAGTAATTGCAAAGTAACATTATGCTCCGGACGCAATCTAACTTACATAAAAATGTGCGACTTATCCCAAAATCATCGTTATGAACGTTAGTAATGTAGTCGTTACCTCCTGAGTGTGATGATTTCTGTTGTTTAGTTTTCATGTTTGTGTCCCATGGAATCGTCCAACTTAATTCGTCAAAAGAATTGCCTCGTTATGGCAGCTGCTGCAGCGGTTCAAGCAGCAAGAGAACAGAATGATGGAGAAGAAAAGGTTGGTTTTGTTTTAAACTAAAAAGGAGAAAAACTCGAGTGATTGCATTCAAATCGAAATCTTTTTATAGGCTGGCTATTAGTATTTATGCCAAGACATAAAGCGATTCATCGAGCTAGGTGCGGCGAGCGTATTGGGTATGTTTAAATAGCACGCGCGACGTCATCTTGCCCGTCGTGACCAAACGGACTCGAGGAGTTCGTTTGGTCTGAATGTGCGTGCACTCGACAAGTGGATGCAGATTTTTCATCGTTTTGTCACATAACGCAAGTCAACGCAAGTCTTGTTGTTTACTTTGCTTCTACTTTCGACTCCATTTTGGTCAGCTATTAACCCTTGCTAGCTTTAGAAAGGGAAGCAATGACTTTTACTCCTTAACGGGAACTCACATGTCAAAAAACGTAAAACAGTATTATAAATCTTTCTTTTACTGATGTTTTTTCTGTGTTTAAATAAAGTAATTTAATGTCAAAGATAGTTACATATCTTATTTTCTGCAGAATAAGCTGTTGAGACAGTGTCTAGAACATGTCGAAATGTCTGTGTTTAAATAAAGTAATTTAATGTCAAAGATAGTAACATATCTTATTTTCTGCAGAATAAGCTGTTGAGACAGTGTCTAGAACATGTCGAAGCTTGCCGTGATCTACGTAAGAAGATAGGAATTGGAGGGTTGTGCAGCAGCCAGAAAGGTAGCCTTAACACTTTTTTGTGCTTCAGATGATTTACTGGGCCAAGATGATGAGCAGCTTTGGTAGAGATAAGGGCTTCTGACTCACATTCACCCGTCTCTCATTTTCGCGATAAAGATGTTTCTCTCCCCGATATATTTTGTTGGAAGTGTAAGGGCCAAATCCCTTGGTTTGTTCGACATACAAGACCAAAATTCACTCTATAGCTAGTTTACTGACTCAAGTTTACCAACTCCTCCAGATCTTTAACAAGTCACAAGTGTCGTTACTTCGAGTGAAACGCAAATTATACTAACAGCGTAAACAGGTACTTACAACTACGCCATAGCATGCACGATAGCACGACAACAGGGTCACGTGACCCGAACGGCGGGAAAAACAGAAAACAGGGAACCCATCAACAGGGTGACCGAGTCAGAACGCGCCTTGTTTAGACCTGCCGAATAAAAAAAAATCTTTAATTTCCTTTTCAGATGAGTCAGTAGTACTGTTGACTTTGTATGAGTTCGAGGCGAAAGCGCAACTGGGCGATTCAGACCTGTCTTTGTGTCTGGACACTGCGGAAGCTCTGCCACACGCTGATGCTGGCACCTTTGAAACCCTTGCAGGTGAGCAACGTGTACTGTACATTGTTGTACTTCATTTTTTTGTTCTACTGAGAACTAACGAAAAAGCCGTGGTAACCCAATAGTCCAGTATCGAGATGGTCAGATTAGAAAACCACTGGTGGGCTCCTGTGATAGATAAGCCTCCATTCAAAGCGCTTCATGCTAAGTAAAGGCCTGTCATTTATATATCTAAAAAGTAGCTGTGAGACAAATGCTATATGGTTCGTGTTTTGGCAGTTACTGCTCTCATCACATTAATTTTTGTTTTTGTTGATGTTTGCACGATTTTGTCATTATATCAGACCACTGGGCGTCACGAAGACATCTGTTATAACTTGTCATTTGTAAAGACGTAGCTTGCATATCTGACAGTTCTTCGTGAGCGTGGCGGTTAACTTGTAGCAGCAAAAACAGGACAGGACAGGAATATGTAATTGAGAAAGGTGTAACAACAGAGAAATGGCCCATTTTTTGCTGACGGCCTGACACTGTACCCAGACCCTCAGCTGTTAGAAATTTCGTGCTTGTGTCAAGAAACTACTATCAAACGTTTAACAAGACCCTTTCATCGCTTCTAGATTTCATTTTAAATTAATTTCCTAAACTTGTCGGTAAACGGATGCCTCCGTACCTCGGCGTTCGTCTAGACCCCACACTGAATCTTGACACGCACATTTACAAAACGTACAAAAAAGCAGCTGGGAGAGTGAACTAATTACGTCGAATCAGCTCTAACATTGATGTCTTAAGCGCTGAACGAATCTACAAGACAATGATAATGCCCATTTTCACTTACTGTGGCCAAAGTAAACTTGGTTGGTCAGAAACACTTAAGCGCAAAATCAGAGACTTGGAACAACGCAGTCACAGGACCATTCTGCCAAGTACTAAATGTCTTACTTGTGAACTCCGCCTACCCACAGTCGAGAACACTCTAATGAGAAAAGTCTGTAATTTTGTTTTTGACTGCCTACGAGGCAACGTTTGCACCCCTTTTAAAAACTTTTTAAATTTTTTAACTCATAATTGTGATACGAGGAACTGTGGAGCCACTGTTGTTCTACCTAAAGTGAAACTTGACTTTGCACGAAAAAGTTTTTATTTCTTTGGTGCAAATATTTTTAATTCTTCTCCTTTAAAAACTAGACAAACTAGCAGTAGGGTTTTATTTAGGCAGTCTTTAACGAATCATTTTAATAGGTTACATAAGCATAAATTAATAAGATTTTTAACTTTTAAACTTTTTTTCTTTTTATATGATGTTTTTATTTTTATATTGTTATATATTTTTCTTTTTACAGGACCCCTTTGATAACAGTACTCATGTACTGAAGGGCCATCCTGTTTAAATATTCGTTATTATTATTATTATTATTTGTAACACGTAATGATGTCCACTTTAAACATAAGTCAAATTGTTTCCCATTTTCTTGTGTTTATATATATTTAGCTCTCGCAGTTGAACCTCCTGCTTACAACAGAGAAATTAGCATGAGAGCTTTGAGAGTTGCTATCAAGAAACATCTTGCCATGGACGTGATTGACTTTACTAAATTGAGGTAGCTGCATACCACGGGTTTCCTGTCACTGTCCTGTGTTCTTGTAACTCGCCTATCCCCTGTTCTTACTGTGTTGCCTTTCTTGCCCTCGATGCCATTACTTCTAGCATGTCAGAGAAAACAACTTCCCTTCAATTGTGTTACAGGCAGATTCTAAATATGATGATTTTTTTTGTTTAGATTGTAATGTAAAAGAAAGTACGATTTTTTTTGTTTTATTCTTGCACAGCAAAGCTTTCCACAGCCTTGTACACCACGCATTGAGTAGTGGTAGTAGCAGCGATGCCGAAAGCAAGGAAGAGGCTTTAGCTGTTTACCAAGACATTTGCGAAATCATTGAGAATCGAGCAAAGGTAAACACTGTTGTCTGTCCGACACTCAAGTACAGGAATATACTAGGCATTAAACTAAAAATCAAAGCGACATCTGGATAACGATTAGTTATGATCGGCGTTTTCTAATATTAAATCAATCTTTCATATGCACTTAAAATTGCCAGACGATTTCAGAAATCAGTGGGTTGAACCGAAAGTTACAAAAGGGTGAAAAGTTTTGTCGAGTCTCTCCTTCCACCCTACCCCTATTTGTTACAGGATTGACTTCAAGATAGTTTGCCAAAACAACTTGTTTATGTCAGGCTGTTCTGCAACAAAACGGAAAACGAAGTCAAAATGCAAAATATAACAGCTTCACAAAGCAAAGCCATAATCCACTTCGGGGATGAAGTGTTATGTTTTTGTTGGAATTTAGTCCAGTTCTACTTCGTCGCCTAGCTTCGAGGAGTTCGCAAGTTCAAATTAAACTGAAAGAAAGTGTGTGAGAGTTGAGTTATACTTGAATAAGCACTCAAAAAGCGAAGTACCGGTAAATAAAGATGTCGAGGGAATGGCGTAGTCGTAATCTCGTTTCCTCTAGAGAATTAACTGAGCCTACACAGACCAGCTGACGAGCTTCGAGACGAGCTCGTGATTGCTCGCGATTGTTCTGGTTAGGTAACAAGAATCAGAAACGTTTACAAGAATCAGAAACACTTCGGGTGCCTTGAATCATACCACATCACTTTTATAAAACTGTTTCAAATCCAGGGCAGCTATCCTGAGATTCAAATCTTGTGGCTGATGACAAAAGCGTGGAACTGCGGAATAAACCTATTCAGGTAGGATCTTCATGTTTCGGGGAGAAGATATGTCCTCAACTTAATTAAACAGTGGTTCCTGGCAGTGACTGTTTTCTAAACTGAAGGTAGTCGTAGTGGCAATCACTTATGAAACAGAGAGTGTAATAAACCAGTCAGAACTCAAAATAAAATAAATAAATAAATAAATACCACGGGCTCACGGACGGTTTCACCCGTTACTTATTCTCCACTGAGTTGAACTGGACAATAACAACCAGAAATTCTTCGCTTAATATGAGAGGGGCTCGAGATTCACCTTTTTTGTTCCTACAATGTTTTGTACTATCCGTTTCATTCTACTTTTTTCCACTTTTTCTAGTTCTAGCAGACACGAGGCAGGAGAGAAGTGGTGCGCATTGGCCATGAGGCTGCTTCACCATTTGTCCACATTCAAGTGCAACTATCAACACAAGGTACAATTCCGCGTTGACCATTGACAAATTTTTTCACTTCTTTATTTATAGTTATTATAACATCTACCTAACCATTAAATTGAAAACTATTGAGATATTGTCAGCTTGTATCGTTGTATTTTAGTTTGTCGCTCTACATTGGGGGAACCTAGACAATCAACGTCGTGTTCATTATTGAAAATCTATTATACCTTTCTGACTTTAGATGACGAAAGTGTACGGAGATATCTTGGACCGCATGGAAAATAACACCTTCAAAGGCCACGTTGAAGAGTGACCTTACCCATAAACTGCTTAGTGACCTGGCTTTTGACCTGATCAGGGTCTCCTTGAACGTTTCACTGTAATTCACGAATTTTATAGAGATGTTCTGTGTATTTTGGTACCTGACTTTTTTCGACAAATTAAACCAGAGTAACCTTCCCTGCCTGGGTTATTGCCTAGATAAAATTAAATCTTGTTTTTTATTGTTGGAGAATTCTTCAAGAACGCGTGCTTTAATCTAAGCTGTTGGTCGTATACCAAATAATTACAGAACAAAAATACATTATATGTAACTCTGAAGCTTGGTTACATTTCTTTCGTGTTCATATAAAAATAGAGGCACATAAAAGGAAAAAGACCGAAAAAAGGATAAAACGTTTGAAATAATATTTTTCAAGACATCGACATGTTCAAAATTCAATTCAGACTTATTGATAAAAACGGGTTTTTCGTTTTTTGATACACCTATGGCAAACCCTTAGTCGGCACAGACTATTTTACAGGACCTGGCTTTTGAAAGGGTGGATAATGCTATTCAGTTGATAAAGGTTTGTTTTGTTAACACTTATCCACTGAATACATGAGGTGATTTATCCGGTGAATAGCGTTATCCACCCTTTGAACAAACAGAACCTAAAGCTCCCTTACGATAATCATTTAGTGCCTTCTTCTTTACTGCGACGCGTCTTGGTCAAAAGTCCACATGCCATGTCTGCTGTGATAATAATGAAAAATCCTTGGATGTCGCACTCGGTCATATTCCATGCCAAAGCTTACAAGTCTTTCCATGAGATCCCAATCTTCCCCGCCCCACTTCTCGTCAAAGGCCTTTTCATTGAAACCTCCAATCCGATCCCAGTCGCTTTTAAAAATGCCCACTAATCCAAATCCTTGCGGTTCCCACCGTCCTTTTAGTGTCGCTGGAGGTTCTCCACAGTCCAAGCGGATAATAACCGGAGTGTACACAGAACGACCTTCGAAACAGTGCTGTGGAAAAAGTTAGTAAAACACTCCGTTATTACACATTATCACTGGAAAACTGATTCCCGTAAAATTTCGGTTATGAAAATGCAGCCTTTGTTTTAGCCCCTTTCTCCTTGGTAAAAGCTCTCGGGCGATTCCAGTTGTAACCCCACCAACTCCCACTGCCGACGCAAGGAATTAAATAACAGCAAGTAATGGTAATGCCCACGGTCACTCTAATTTGTAAGACTATTATTTTGAATTTTTTATCACCATTTGGTTTTTAATTTATTTTTTGATTCTTTCTAGACATTCTGCTCGAAAATTCCTTTTTCTGCTGGCAAAATGTTCGCTGCGCAAACGGCCAACCCATTTTTCTTGACAGACATGAAACCCAGGTACATAAGCACCCTTAAGTGCCCGAGTATGGCGTCGAGACGTTGTACTCAGGCACGGGCACCACCCCGAGGGGGCACCACACCCGAATTCTGGTGTTGAATTTTGGTGTGTGTACTTGAAAAAAAAAAGTGAGCTCACATTAGTGCCCAGCGTGAATCGTGCATCATGCTCGGGCATGATGCACGATTGGTGCCGTATCCGGCCACCAAGTGTGAGCATGACCAAAGTAACTTACTTTTCGGATGTCGTCAAAGAGTGTATTCGGCAAGTCCAAGTGTAGATCGAGGGTGAACACAATGGTATGTGGATCGTGGACTTGTTCCACAGCTCTGTTGAAAGATCTAGTGCGGGAATAATGCTCTGCTTGGTGATTAATAACAGTGTAAGATGGAAGCTTCCTCAACGCCAGCTCGTGTTCCAGATTAATGTCAGAACTGTTATAATTGAATATCAACAGACTCACGTTTTCGTCTTTGGTGACAGCGTACATCTCTTCCAAGTTGTTTAGGAAGTGCACCATCCATCGGCCCTGATTTCTAAGCGTGATTACCAAAGCTATTTTAGCATTTCTGTTCCACTGAAGTCCTTTAGGATAACACAAGGTGTTAGCGTCCTTTGGCCAAAACACGGATTCGGACAACATGACCGGCTCGGCTCGTCCCGTGATGTTAACTAGGAACTCCAAGAGAAACCGACTTCCTAGCTGTTTATCGATTTTACGTTCCACGTTTACAAGTTCTAAAACCTCAAATTTTCTGCAAAAAAAGGTGAAGAATATTTTTGTTGGTTGCTCGTTCAATACGTAAATTCGTAAACTGTTTTCTAGTTTTACGAGGCAGGAAGTATAGTAGCTGGCTTACACGATACAACTGAAGAGATGGGTGAGTTAAACTGATGAGTACAAAATGAGTGCCAGAAAAGGAAAGAGTGTGATGAAATCCTCTATCGGGCTCACACTGGGACGAATTTGGAAGAATTTGACATTTGCATAAGCCTCCACATTTACGGTACTAAGGTTACCAGTTTTAGTTTGAGATCATTGATGTTTAAGACGGTTTACAACTGACTTATGGCATTTGCATGCATGCATAGAAAATGTTTGCTCCATGTTGCTGAATGGCAAATTTGTTTCTATACAAATCTTCTTGTTTTATTTTTTAAACATTCAATACGCATAAATGCCACGCTAAAACGCCGATGCCTCAAAATTGACACCATTACTAAAAAAAATTCGTCACACTCTTTAAATTTCTGGCATTCATTTTACTCTCATTTTGTTTTACCCTGTCGTTTTTTATTCATTTTACTGTAACAAAACTCCCTACAAGACAGACACCTCTCTATGACGGACAGCTGGAGCCTGTCCGGACGGTGTCCATCTTGAAGATAGTTGACTGTACACCCTTTTTATGGTTGACAAGGTCATGTGACAGTGTATAAGGTCTATAAGTAGCTTACTAACCCGGGATAGTGTTGATGTAAGCCATCCACGTAAATTCTTGCAGCCTCTCGTGCTTTTATTGCATCCAAATGATGATTCCCAAAGGCTGGAAACTCATTAATGACTGTTTTGTGTTCCGCAGCTGGGTAACTGCCTATTGGAATGAAATGATCACTTAGAAAATCATAAAACTGTTTGGGTCTGCCGTCAGGTGCATCCTTTATAGTAAGATAGCTTGGTTTGTAGTCACAATAAGGCAGTGCATCTTTTACCGTCTCGTGAGGTAGGTATAGTGGCGTAGACTTAACTTCTGTTCTTGAACTGTGCCGATGATGAGGTCTTGATTTACACGCTGGGCTGTCTGGAGCCGTGTCATAATTATACAGAGTCCCATTATCTTTGTCAAACAAAGCCATGCTGTTAATGGAAATTGTTTCGAACTTGCTTCGAGGCATTCCAGGCGTGCTCCACACGAGTTGGAGGAAATCATCTCCCTTCATTTGAACGTGAATAAGTTCTACGAAGTATTTGCGACCTTCCTTCAGTTCTATCTCGCGGGAAACTTGTGCGGGCGATTGTTGAAAATTATCCCTGGTGCTCCATTGTTCTACGCTACAAATCAACACGGCTTTTGAAGGGTCTTCGCTCGGACTGAGCCACAATTCCGAGAAATCATCGGACGCGATGGCGAATTTGTATTTGCCCGTTTTCGGTGGATGAATGAATCCGAATATTCTCTGGACATAATTATCTTTAGTTCTTGTAACATCTAGTGTAGTAATGATTGCTTTTTCGTCTGGTGCCTTTGGAAATAATGGATGGTAACAAATAACTTGAATCGAAGATGGGCAGAAGTCGTACCAAATATGAACATTTAGTCCAGATGTCAATGTACCATTTTCTTGTTCAGTTTCCGCGCGGAACGTGTTGTTGTTGAAGAAATGTATAGTATGGGTCCCACGATTCGAAGAAAGCTCAAATTTAATCGCTATTCCATCTCTTTTGATTATAGTTAAAGTTCCGTATATAACAAACATGGCGATGGCGAGAATGAAGAACTTTGCTAGACGTTTTTTGCCCAAGATGAAAGTAAATGGCAACAACAGAAACCTCATGGCTGTAATTTACAGTTTAAATGAACGCACGAGTTAATCGGTTTGTGTATCTTGACCTCAATTCTCTGACAATAGAACGAAAAAAAGAACATTCTTAACAATCAAAAAAAGTTACCTAGATACGGCCTTTATAGGACGTGTTTATTTTCACGTCTTGATTTTACACAAGCCGACATTTAAAGCAACGTTTTTGAAAAATTGTTAAAATAACTAAATTGTCTCGTTGAACGTGGCCCGATGGACCACGACTTTTGAAGGCAACACTTTTTTGCGGGTACACGTTGCAATTGCTTTAATTCATTTAGCATTTTTAATTGTATTTTCAATTGACACATAAAAATTACATTTGGCGTCAAATTGTATTTATTAACATTAACCACGGGATATTTTTTGCATTTGGAGTTACAGTAATTTTAATTGCATCTGCAATAAGTATTTCAGTCAATATTACAAACGAAGCTATTGAGAATGTGTGAGGGTGCAAATATCTGGGCCAATATATTGTAGTAATGAGGTGTTTTGTGATCAGAATGTAACACTGTAACACTTTCTGAGTCCTGTATCAGTAAAGAGTTTGACATGTATAAAAAATAATTTATATTTACTTATTCGTGCTAATCTTCGCGGGAACTTAATTTCGCGAAAATAGATTAGGCAGATTTTGCAAAACTTAAATTTTGCGATTTGGTAGAAAAATTGTGGTGAAAGGAACTAAATTTCTCGAGAAATTACCAAAGACTATAAATCTGAGTTAAAAAAAAACGGATAGTTAGAGTCGGCGTGTTCGGCATGTTTTTTTGCAACATCGCACAAAGTTATAATACACAAGTCAGCATTTGCGACATGTCTTCTCTCTGAACATGGCTAGCCCGGGTATAAACGGATGCTAAGTTTTATGGGGAGCGGGGATGGCGCAGTGTGGTGAGAGCACTCGCCTCAAACCAATGTGGCCCTGGTTCAATTCTGGCTCGGTGTAGCCTGCGTAGCAGGTCGCGAGCCCGAAAAGAGATGCTTCGCCCCCATTCCCTCCTCGGCCTCGTTGTTTCCTTCATTTGCATAATGTCAATGCTTCCGGTCGCGATAACCCTTTATTATCCAACGATTCCTTTCCCCAACGTATTGATTTGCCAGGTTTTTAATCATCGCGCGGTCGAGGGGGAATTAGACGAGTGCAAAAATACAGGTCAAAACAATACCCCTAACCGTAGAAGACAATACTGAGAGGTCGTGTTTACAAAGGGCGAATGAACAGAGAGGTTCCAGAGCTAGAGTTTGTGAGCGACGGCCCTGGGAAAGAAGGTTGTGAAAGTCAACAGAGCCCTCGATTCTCAAGGCCTGAGAACAAAGAGAATCGATCGAGTTGCTCTGAGGATACGTTAGAGCTGTGACAAAATAAAACTGTAAACAGTAAAATAATCATAATTTGGATCAAATTTGATTGGCCCATCTTTCAGAAGCACAGACGCTTCTTAATCTCGTAGATAGCAGTAATAACTTACAAAACAAAATAAAACAAAAACGCTTTTCATTACAATAAAGGCACTTCCATTTTTTGATTAAAACATCCTTTGCAACCATGGCAACATGTGGGTCTGTAAAGAAAATCCAGCGGAGAAACAACAGAATTGATTTTGTCTCACAACAGGAAACTAGCCCAGAAAACAAAACTAATTTATAATTTTTCACAAAATCCACCTCGGGACTCGGTTTTAATAAAACTCTTGCCCCGCAGAACTCCACGTATTAACACGTATTAAAACAGGCCTCTCACATCCAATATCAGTCATAAGATATGTTGTTAAGTGTTGAATAGGGCAGTATTCGAGGCACACTGTTCACGGCTAACTGTCAGTTTTTTTTCAAAGACTTGTTGGTACCTCTCCGGTAAGAAATCTTATTTTTGTTATATTATAACGTATTGTCAGATAACAATGAGCATAATCTATGTGTTTGTAGATACTGAAGGGAAAAGTGAAGCCAGAACGGTGATCTAATCTGGAGGTTGTGGGTTCGAATGATTCGAATCCCACCGAAGTCAAAGAATTTTTCGTTCCTTGTGTGGTCTCGGATTTCCTTTCTAACGTTAACGCTGAGAAGTAAATTCCTGGGTTACTTTACAGCCTGTGACTCACCAAAGAGTTCCAGTAATTCTCCACTTTTAAACCTGTTCTTATTGTATTGCTTTGGTTGTAAACAAGACCGGTGGTAAAATGGCGGGAAATTTAATAGATGGATTCCGCTGAAAGTTTGAGCAATGAGTGCAAAAACTAAGTACCCGGCAAAATCTACTTATAGTTCGGTAACATTTTATATACTATTTGAAACATCTCACTGAAATTCATTTGTCTTAGTGGACCCGTGATAAAACTCTAAAGCGTCGTCGTAAAAATGTTAAAAAAGCGCGCCATTTTGTTTTTAACTGGCGCGAAACGTCCGTTTTAACTGAAATGTAGATATTTCAAACTCCATTTTCCTCTGGCGGGGTCAGCTTGAGAACTTAAGTTTTGATAGGTTTTTGTTAGCTATGCTCAAACTGTTACCATGCTATGAGATCTCTTTGGTAACTTTATTTTTGCCTGTATTGCTCGAATGTTCGGCGGAAACCAAAATCTTCTCTCGGCTTTCATTGATTGACTTGAAATGACTCCATTCACTCCGGTTTGCTCAGCTGGTTGGGCACTTGCTTTCGTGCGTTAAGTCGCGAATACTTATAATAAAAATAATAAAAGCAGGGCATACAGTTCCCAGTTTCATGG
Organism: Oculina patagonica; assembly: GCF_052425735.1. Lineage (NCBI taxonomy): Eukaryota > Metazoa > Cnidaria > Anthozoa > Scleractinia > Oculinidae > Oculina > Oculina patagonica. Next base: position 4,239,094 of record NC_135763.1, read on the forward strand.
TCTGATTTGCCTCTCTCTGGCTACCATGGGCTGGAACCGCTATAATACAATGGCAAAAGGTTTGCTATATAAGTGGCATCACTTTCATCAAATTTCGTTCTACAAGTCCCTCAAAAGTGCCGCCGAACATTTTTTCTGGACCAGTACACTTCATAGTGCTATTTACCAATTATTAAAATTATTATTAAAATACATTCACGTGGAAACACGCGCTTTTTATTTATTTGGGTCGTAACTTTTTCATTAATTTCAGAATAAATTATAGATTGTTTATACTGAAGGTGACAATTCCAATAAATGCAGTATTTGAGCAGCTACCATGAGATAACTTAGGTCGTCCTTAAAATTTTAAGCTATTCCCCCAATTTTTTTATTAATTGTGTGCCCGACTTTAACCGATATATTTTTTAAACGTATTCTTATTTAATTTCACCGAAAAAAAAATTCGATTCTCTTGATTCCCAGTCATTTCTTTTGATTCCCGGCAAACGTTTACTTCTTCGCATTTTATTAGAGTTAATTGTCACCCTTCGTGGTAAGGGCTTAAAATTTTATATTGTCGTCCTCTTTATTGTAGTAGGTTTGGTACTGGTGTTTTCATTCAGAAGCATATATCGATATAAAAAAAATTTTGAGGTGAGTTCGTAAGCCAACATGAAATATTCCTATCAGTAAAATGGCTACAGATAAATAAGAATTTTTTTATCTATTTAAACAGTGGATAAAGCCAAAGTGATAGCATTTGTATCAGATTCGGTGAGCTGTTAAATTTCATTTAGTTTAAAAATGATTGAGGCAAGGCTACTTTTCTATAAGGAGACCAGCTGTTAGTCGCAACTCGAACCCTCAATGACTCTACTGACCTCCTAATAACTCGAACCTTTTTCAATTCCCTGCCAGGCCGTCCTTTCTTTTACTAATTTTAAAGGGACTGTGTTACGGATTTTAGCTAAATTTAGGCATGGGAAATGACCATCACATTCAGTCAAATATAAAAATTACAGTGAAGGAACAATTTTCAATAACACAGTAAATACAAAAGTACGTACGGATGGCCAAAAGTGACCGGCGAAGATTGAAACGGATTGCGACATCAGTTTTTGAAATCTTGTTGCAGTCGGCTGAACGGCTTTTAAAGTTAACATCGTTTGCTTTTAACTTTAAATTATAATGCCCGGGAGACAAATTTGGTTTCATTGAAGCGATGGTTTTGTCATTAAGATTCATAGAAGTGATGCCTATGCAAACATTTGGATTCATAGTGAGTATTTGGCAAAACTACTTAAAATAAATTTTACAAAGCCGGACTTGAACCGGTCAAAAGTCGAGTAAAAAAGTCTCTTTCAGTTATGTGTTTTATTACTTTTGTCTTCACATGATCTGTCTTTCAGGTCTTTATTTTCAGCTTTTGTCCTATAGCAACTGTTCAACATGATCTCCTTGATGTTTTGTCTTACCCTTGCCCTGAGTAGCACTGTGTTTGTGGTATCTGGTGAGTGGTTAGCCAGCAAAAGTTACTAACTGGTTTTAACTCAACAATTCCAGTAAAGCCTGGTTTTCACTAGGGACGCAAGCACAAGCGCGATCACGCAAAAAGGACAAATTTTGATCCTTGTGCTCGCCGCAAGCATGAACACAAGCATCCAAATGCAATGTGCTTGTGCTTTTGTTAGAGTCGAAGCCTTTTTCACGGAGAATATAAGAGCTGTTATCCGTGCGCTTGTGCTTGCGTCGCTAGTGAAAACCAGGCTTAAAATGTGAGCAGGGTTTACACGGGCAACTTTTATGTGACAATTTTTATGTGGCAAATATAATATTTGATCATGTAGATGACAACAATTATTTGTCGGCAGTTCAATGTTTAGTGCGCCATTAATGACCTTGCAGTTGAACAGCAGAGATACGCGTGCACAGTGCCGCAGTATTTGCCACATTTTATGTGACGTGTGTCGTCTACACAAGCAATTCTCCTATGTGTCAACTTTTATTTGTCACATAAAAGCTAACACGCCAGCTTGTCAAGAAACATATTTGTCACATAAAAATTTACCAATGTTTCTTGTTCGAACATATCATGGAAGAATTCAAACGTCTTTCAGTTCAAGCATTTTTTTATTTTCGCGGAGTAAATGCTGTATTTGTCAGTCGCGACGGCTGGGTGCTTTGCGACTCATATACTTTGGCTTGGTTAAAAAAGGTAAACATTGACGTTTGCCTTTGTTTAATCGAAATAATTGTTTCCGTTCGAGTTAGAAAGATTTCTACTTGGCTTAATGCAGAAAAACAACGCATGATCGCAGGTTAGGCTACGCACGACAGAGTTACCTTTTGTCTCGTCACGCAATCTTAACCCCATATTGAGAAGTAAATTTTCGTTTGGATATTACCAAAAGCCGCTTCTCCTCGCGTTATTCTTTACTACGGCAGCCCAGAAGGGTCACCAACCGTTTTTGTTTTCGTTTCTTTGTTTTGCATTTCTGTTTTAATGCTTTTGCTTTTGCTTTTTGTTTTCATTTCTGTTTTAATGTTTTTCCGTTTCCTTTTTGTTTTTGTTTTTATATTTTGTTTGACCAGCCGTTTTTGTTTTTGTTTTAGTTTTTTTTCCTTTTCCTTTTTGTTTTTGTTTTTGTTTTTTTTATTTCATTTTTTTACCAGCTGTTTTTTTCATTAGAATATTCTTCTGGTCTGCAAAAAATATATTGATGATATATTTTCCCTATGGAACATAGACAAAAAAGACATAAATCTGTTCCTAGAACTAGCAACAATCACCATCCGACCATGAGATTTCAGACACAGAGATCACTTTTCTGGATACATACAAGGGCGAAAGATTCAAGAGAAGATATATCCTCGACGTGCGCACACATTTCAAACCGACAGAGTCATTTCAATACACAGAATTCTCCTCCTGCCATCCTCCAGGAGTCTGAAAAGGTTTCATTAAAGGCGAAACCCTTAGACTTCTTAGAACAAATTCTTCAAAAAAGACTTTTGAAGAAAGCTCTACACAGTTTAAACGAAGTCTGTGGGCGAGGGGTTATCCAGATAACCTTTCGGAGAAGATTCTGTCAGAAGTTAAATTTAGCGAAAGAATGTCGGCTCTACAAAATAAACAAAAGACGCGCAAAAAGAATTGTACCTTTCGCCCCTCAGTGCCTAATCTTAAGAATATTTTAATGAAAAAGTGGCACCTAATAGAGAATCAACCAGTGCTAAGAGAAATATTTAACTGACGACCCTCCCATCATTTCTTATAGAAAAGGGAGGTCGTTAAAGGATATAGTCGTTAGAGCAAATCTTTGCAGGTCTACAATACAAATGTTGACCAATGGGAGTTGTGTTTAGCCTGTCTCTTTTACTTGCCATCATTGCATAAAAAAATTAAAATAGCTGGTAAAAAAATGAAATGAAAAAACAAAAAGGAAAAGGAAAAAAAATAAAACAAAAATGAAAAGCAAAGAAACAAAATATAAAAACAAAAACAAAAGTGAAAAGGAAAAACATTAAAACAGAAATGAAAAACAAAAAACAAAATATAAAAACAAAAATGAAAAGGAAAAACATTAAAACAGAAATGAAAAACAAAGAAACAAAATCAAAAACGGTTAGTGACCCTTCTGGGCCGGAAACAAAAACAAAAACGGCCGGTGACCCTTCTGGGCCGCCGTACTTTACCTTGCGGCTACACATGCCATTTCTAACGACTACATTTCCAGCAAAACAGTTGCTGTTTATTTTTCTAATGGCGATGCATTAACTTCTGAACAGAAGAAACGTTTAACGCTGCTTCCACCGGAAGTAATTTCACAACAGGCTACAAAAACACTTATAAATATCACTTAACACATTTAATGATGTTGCAATTAGCGAAGCGCACTAATGACGTCACAGAATTTGACCCCCGGTGTGAATCAAAATTCGGACAAACAAACCGCTCTCTGTAAGAGCAATGTATGGTTGGCGGGCACTTTGGAGGCATATTTAGCAATTGTTTCACAAAACCATGGCCAGATTGGCTCGGAAATTCAGAAAACCTTACCTGTGCAACGCAGAAAGCTCAAACCGTGGTTTGAAACAAAAGGTTTGTCAAACAGAGCGATTATTCAATAAATGTGTAAAATGTTTTACTCTCAGTTATTGAATGGATTATAAAGGCCCGATTTGCTGCCGGGATTTGCTGAAAGAAAACATTTATTTTTATGAGAAATGCAAAACGTTTACACTGTTCTTAGTGGCACATTTTGCAACACAACAGAGCTAACCTCAGATTTATGCCACCACAAAATGACACAAAGAAACGCTCGTCCGATCGGTCCCCTTGCCTGACCCGAATATTTAAAGAGGTCAATTTCGTTACACAATTGTCGCGGCAAATACTATTTAATATACACTGATCGAGCTCGGCAGCTGTAGCTGCAGTCTGTAATAGTAATGGGGATAAATAACAGCTTTATTAAAATCAAACCCGCCGTCAATTCCATTAGAAAGGCGTTTGAATAGCATAATATTTTCGCCCTCTATCTATCTTGTGTCGAAACAGATCGGATGGCCGGCGATCAGTGCCGTCAAATTCGGGAAGAATTCTGAATTTCTTGCAACCGACGATCTTTCCGGTGCCTAAATGAAGCAAACATACAAGTGCTTTCCTTCGCAATTATATAATCCGATAGTAATTCGCTATCCGCCGCTTAAATTTCTCGGCAGCCTGAATAATTTTGCAGTGGGAATCAAGGTGACATTGCCGGATCTTCGACTAATAAATTCAATTTTGGGCCATTTTTTGGATACCTTCAATACTGAGAATCTCGGCCTCAAATTGTGCCTTTCTCGCCCTTTTTTTCTTGTCAAGAATGCGTCTCCTCCATACAAAGCTTTTGCCCAAACTAAAATTGTTGTCCGACTCACGCCGGGGGGGGGGGGGGGGGGGGGTATCATGTGGCGAAATCTATTTTTAATAATAGTAATAGTGCGCTTCGCTAGATATGATGATGTTCCAGGCATAACCAATCGATGATCAATGACATCAATTGGTAATCAATGAGTAATCGATGGGTAATCAGTTGATTAGTCATTTATTATTGGCGATGATCAATGAGTAATCGATGAGTAATCGAAGCCCAAAAATTTTGTGGCCTATCGATTACTCATTGATTACCTATTGATGTTATTGATTACTCATCGATGACCCATCGATTACTCATCAACTATCATACTGCACACAAAAGACACATTCCTTGCTTTCTTGTACCTTTTTATGATTTTTTATCTATGTTAGTCATATTTTGCTCTGGCATTCTTGTTGACGAAATTACGTCCTCAGAAAAGGTCAAATAACCTTCCGGCATATCAAGACGTGAAGGGCAATCACAAATATAGATGACATTTCAACATTTCACTTTACCCAACTCTTTATTTAATAACAAAACAATTAAACAGGAAAACCAACCAGTCTGGAAATGAAACTAACCAGTACGGAGACAAGAATCGACTACGTGGTTATAGATTTGTTCGGTGGATGTTTGTCAGCAAAGTAAAACTGCTTCGCGGCTTAGGGAGACAGCCGTCATAAGCACTTACATTACGCACCGGAACAGCTGCAAGCACTTTTACTTTCTGTACTTTTTTCACGTGTAACCATGATACTGTTAGATTGTTATGGCGTGTACAAGCTTGAGTATGAAATACTTTTACAAGTTCCGGTTTTCAATCACGAGACTATATCGATGAGTAATCAATGCAATCAATGACTAATCGATGCAATCGATGACTGATCGATGCAATCGATGACTAATCGATGACCAAAAATTTTGTGGCCTATCGATTAGTCATCGATTACTCATTGATCATCGGCAATAATCAATGACTAATCAACTGATTACCCATCGATTACACATTGATTACTCATTGATTTCATTGATGTCATTGATGTCATCGATTAGTTATGCCTGGTGATGCTAAATTGTGCAACTCAGCAGAAATAATCAATTGTTACGAAATGAGTTCCCTTTGGTTAAGTAAGCAACGTTTTAGTGTGTGAAAGACTTGTACGAGTACAAATTTGCGTTGACTTGTTAATCGTTTTAGGTTAAATTAATATTAGCGCCTAAAGCCTTTTACTTGTAAAAATTGCGTTCTTAATCATTTTAAACTAAGCTGCCTTCGAGCGCTGAACCCCTTACATTCTTAATTGGTTATGTGACGTAAGATTTGGGTTACTCACGTTTTTGATTCTTATATAATGTTTGTAAATTTGACAAGTCACGTTTTTTCTTCAAGAACGGAAGTGCTGAAGCACAACTATAGAGTGACACTTTACAAGTCACGCGCTTTGATCACCCACAGCGGAAAGTATTCCCTTGAGAAATTAAAACAGTCCCTTGATAGTTAACAAGAATGCGATCCCTTCCGGTTCAGATTTTAGCCCACGTAAACGCTATTCTCCTACTTTTTGCTTGTAAACAAGCAAAAAAAAGTCGAAAAAAGAATTTAAGGTCGCTTTTTTCGGGATTTCCAACAACCGTGAAATTTTATCGCTTCTTGAATGGTGTCGCAACTTTCTGGCGGCGTTTTGAAACTTTACGGTATCCAAGTAAAGCTGTTTAACGCTGTTTTACACAGGCATTCCTATCAACAATACCTTTTAATCATTGTTTTAAAGGGACTATGTCGCGGATTATAACAGATTTTTAAACAGCTAAAATTTATATTTGTGTGTCAGGAAACTTAAAAATAATGGTCCATCTTTATTAACAACTGCTAGTTTAGAGCACTAAAACTGTTTAAAAGCGCGTTTGGCTGCGAATCGCTCGGATGGAAATGGATTGTAATTTGAAAAACGTTAGCCAACGTTTTCAAGTTGTTTCCGCGCGCCTTCAAAAAAAAATCGATATTTATAGCCGAAGTTAGATTTGAATCCCCAAATAAAGGTTATTTCTTCAGTTAAATGTTTATAGATATAAATGTTTTTCATGGGTAAAGTTGCCTACCTGCACTTATTTCAGAACAGTTTTGACCAAAAATCCCAGTGACCTAGTCTTTTTAATTCTTGATCGTTTAGGGAGCTTTGAGGGATGCGAAGAAAACTTTGTTAAAGTGGGATGTTATAAAGACAAGACAAGACCTTTACCGGATCTTTTGCTTAACAATAGAACACAACTCGGAGACTGGCACGACTGGGGGGATTTTATTAAACGGTGAGACAAAGTAAAACCTTCTTTTCCTTTTTAGGAGCTATGTCACACACGGCACAACCTGAAAAAAAGCTCTAACTTTTTCAAGGTTGTCTTAAGTAATACGCCTTAATTTTCCTCAATCATAAGCCTCTTTGTTTATTTTTGGTTTAATAATATTAATTCTTCTTCTATTATTTTGAGGTTTCCTTCAATTTGAAAACATTTATTGTTAATTCAGAAAAACTGCTTAAAACATCGTGACAGCCCTTTTTAAATCGTAGTGTTTAATGGGATACTACAGTCAGTGGGAGTATAATAGCGTTGTTGTTGTTGATGATGATGATGACGACGACGCAATCTCGAGCCCAGAGTCCGTCTATGTCGGTCAGCGGTACGGGACGGACTCTGGGAAACTGGAATTGATCAGATCAATTTCAGGTCGATTTCAGGTTAAACCTTGGTCTTCCGGTTTTTATTGCGCATGCTCTCAGGTCTAAGCGGAAGTAAATTTCCCAGAACGGAAGTAAATCGAGAAAGTTGAACTATTTCTAACACAGCATCGACAGAACTGGTGTTTATCGAAGCAACAAAAGTAACAAAAACGTTCTGCAGTTAACAAAAGAGAGAGTGAACAAAAGAGCGTCTGGTGTTTTGATTTCCGTTAGTCTCTTTCTTGAGCATACTGCTATATTGGTTTCAAATCAAAGATCTTGTTTGCCTTCCAAGATTCCGCCTGTGAAAACTGTGTGCATGTGTTCGTTATTGTTTTGCGGACGACAGTGAAGAAATTTACATAATGCACAACGCACGGACAAGCTATTGTTCTGTTGATAAAATCTTTGTTTGGCGACTTTCGTATATTTCAAAGGCATCTTTTCATGATAGGTTGCATGTTTTCTAGCAAATAATTTTTTCCTTGTCGAATGGCGGTAATATTAATAAAGACGTTAAAGGCTACACCGGTCAACGCTATTCAAAAAGTGTAATTAGCATTTCGGCGACTCAGCTCGTGCACACATTCACGCAATTCACGTGCACACAATTGTACAATTCCTTTTTTTCAGCAAAACAACAACGCGTAATGTTCAAATTCTGCGTTAATCGTAATTATTTTGAATCGAGCACTGTCTGCGATATGCAGTTTTTCAACCGTAACGGAGATTTGAAAGAAAACAGTAGTTCTAGCGAGATTTGTAAGTCAACTATAAATTGAGTTTTCAATCGACCTTGTCCTTGGTGACGCCGTCGTTGTTGTTTTAAAACTCCGCTCAGAATTGACGTTTAAAGGAAGTCCTTTTTATTCAAGGTATCTTTTGAGTTCAAAAAGAATGGTAGAATTAGAAAATATTTCATTTATGTAGCGCCATATGACGAGTTCTTAGGTGTTTTACAAAATTAAGGTGATACACCTGAACATTTGACCATGGAAAACAAAAAATGTTTTTCTAGGGTTTTCGGTTTTGGTTTACTTCCGGGGAAGATTTTCAGACTTCCGTGTTGATTTCTATTGTTCTGTGAGGACCAGTAGGCAACTGAATTAAAATTCAGTTTCCCAGAGTGAGTCCCGGCGACCCTACCGCTGACCAACCGCTGACGGATCGCGGAGCCGGGGGTCACTCTGGGCTCGAGATTGACGACGACGCCAACGACGATGATGATGATGACAAGAGGTTTCTCTCGCACCAGAGGGTGAACTAGATCACAATTGCGCAGGATGAAAAAGCCTGGGTACCCTGGGCAGTGCAACAAAAAACCTTACGCGACTTTGCCTCACATGGCACGGGTTCAGAGATCTTGTTGGTTCATTTACTTAGTAAGTCTCTCTAGTTTTAAACTTAGTTATACTTGGAAACAAAGTTTTCACAAGTGATGAAAAGCAATTTAAAAAAACTTAATCTAAGGAGTCATTAGTGTGAATAGCTTCTCTCTTGAGCCTCTCCTCTCCTAACGTTTTTTTTTCTTTTGTTCCATGCAAGTTAATTTTCAATTGACAAATGCTTGGTCTTTTTTTTCTAGCTTGGCATGCAGTTGCGCAAATCTAGCAAGAAGCAAGGGATTCACATATTTTGGATTGCAGTTTTTTGGGGAATGTTGGAGTGGTGTAAAACCCAACACTGGTTACGATAACGACGGCAACGCCTCTCCAAAAGGGTGTGTAGGACAAGATCTCACTATGCCCTGTGAAGACTCGCATCCAGTCTGTGTGGGAAAAGGAAAAAGAAATTATGTTTACAAGCTTGTCACACCAACACCCAAGCCTGGTAAGTTACTAGATGCAGGCCTTAGCCAGACTCCCAGGGGGGTACTCCGGGGTCCAAGTGACGGGGATGTGCGAAGGATTTTTTTGGGGTCGAAATTTTCGATTCCGGGATTTTTTTGGGTAGGAGAATTTGGGTATTAAAATCAAACTAAAGTGCCTTAGCGCGGCCTTGGCAATTTAGGGGTAATTTGACTGGGGATTTTTATGGGCGTTTTTTTTTTTGGTCCAGGGATTTTTGGGGTAATGTCGGAAGACTTAGGGATTTTTTTGGGTCCTGAGTTTTGCCTCCATTCGATCATCCCCGTCACTTTGATCCCGGAGTACCCCCTCTGGGCCAGACTTACGGCATAGACGAGGCAAGATCTTGTTAGGGGGATCTGGGATCATGCCCCAGACAACTTTGAAATCTAGACGCTCCGAAACGGGTTTTTTCAACGTTTTTATAAGGTATTTCTTCAGAAAAATCAACCTTGTCCAACTAAGGATTTTTTTCCCAAATTAACGATTTTTTTTTTTTTTTTTTTTTTTTTTCATTTTGGGTTAAACTGTAGTCGAGGCAAGTGCCTTATCTTGCCTCTTGCTAGTTACGGCCCTGAGATGCCTTATGCATATGCCAGTCAGTTCAAGAGCAGGTTTAGGGCTATAACCATACTGACGTTGAACAATCATCATCTGAGAACTGCTGGGGGCAGAGTTGACACGGGAATGTCAACGCGAAATCCAAAACTAGCCGTCTAAACAAAAGGACTACTACGTGCGCACGTAGTAGCGGGAGCGAATGAGAGGTGGCTGTATTCGCAGGCTAAGACGCCAGACACACAGCATACATCAAAATGTCATCAACAGTGACAAAAATGGAAAAACACAGATTGGGTGAAATAGCCTTTGTAGCAAAGAAATAAATAAACTTTCACTATGAAGGAAACACACCCCCTTTAACTTTCTTCAAACACCTGGAAAAATGCTTTCCCCACGTACTTGAGATTCCTTCTAAAATGAATATGATTTGAAGGCCTGAGCGCAAGAGACGCACTTTGTGTTTCGGCCAAATTGAAAATTGTCACAAACAACTCCAAATTTCGCACGCAAGTTTGTTTACGTGTGCTTAACATTGATCTGTATTCAAATTCGCTGAATCTAGCTTCGTTTTTTAGAAATTACGTATGCAAAGAACAAAGGCGTTTTGCAAAGCTTACGTTCTCCACAGTCAACCAGCAGCATGAGTTTTTCGACACATCGCGTGTAAATCTTTCCTTCTAGCGTTATTTAACTGTCTGGGGAGGTTGAAAAACGTGTCAGAGCCATGATTTTAGTTTCCTATCCACCATTTTGAGGATTCGCTTTAAGAAAAGGACTGGACTGAACACATTGTGACGCGATGTCACCTGATAGGTGTCACGTGAGAGGAAAGAGAAAAAAAAAATGGCCGTGTGTTCCTGAAAATCATTTGAAGCCTTTGGTTAGTTTTAGCGTAAGTGCTGCTGCCAGGTGGTTGAAGGACATCATTAAGTCTGAATACTCGTAAGTTTACAGCATCGCTCGAAGAACTGAGTGATGTTTCTGCCTTTGTTTTGTACAACAGCGCTGTTTAGCGCTTCGGAAAAAACGTTGCACAAACCGAGGTAGTTTTGAGCCTGGCGGCATAGAGAGTCTAAAACAAGAGGTTTCTTGCCGGGAACTTCGTCAACGCGAGTTTTGCAGGATCCGCTTGGGTGCTGCCGCGACAAAGTTGCCGAGAAGTGACCTGGTTTTAGACTTAAAAAAATTCTTTATATGTTCCCCAGGACACCTTCCCTTCGCAAAATATTTTCTGTGTCTCATTAAATATTCATCAATGAATCTATCGATTCGTGCGAACGAAAACCTCATAAGTTTATCTTGTTTTCGCGGGATTTTGTAGATGTGTGATGATGTAAGGAGTGGAGATAGAAGTGAGAGCAAGCCGGCGGCACTCAACTGAAAGCAAAAACTAGTATTAATAATGTGACAACACGAGCAAACGTATTCAATCAACAATCAGTCTTTATTTCACTTTCACCTCGGCAAATTACAGCTAACGGTAACAGAGTAAAATAGTCTTGCCCGAAACAACAAAAACTAGATAACTGCAAACAGACTGCAGAAAAAGCTAGCTGCAAGCAAACTGGCGTGAAAGCTTACTGCATTAAAAGCGCGATCTATAAAAGGTTGAGGCTGACTCTGATCCTAAACTTAACTTGAAACGGCTTAACTCCCTAATCCCTTGGGGTTAGTGTTAAACTTTTTTTTTTTTTTTTTTTTTTTTTTTTTTTGCGTTAGGGCTAGGCTTTTGCGTTAGGGCTAAGTCTGTAACCCTAATCTGAAACTCTAACCCCGACCCTACGGCCTTGGGGTTACCTTTTGCGTTAGGGCTAGGACTGTAACCCTAAAAATTTAGCTGACTTCATCGTCTTGAGAAACAAAAGGTTTCCTTTGTTTATCGTTTGTAAAAGAAAAGTCAAAAGACGCCGCGCAAGCAAAAACCTTGTCTTTTTGCATGTGTTATTTTTCGGAAACGAAGGAAAGACCAGCAAAATTAAATACAGGGCAGTGTTGAGCACACGTAAACGAACTTGCGTGCGAAATTTGGAGTTGTTTGTGACAATTTCCAATTTGGCCAAAACACAAAGTGCGTCTCTTGCGCTCACGCCTTCATTTTATTGTAGTCAGCAAATTCAGCCTCCTTTCATTGCTCCTTAGCTGCTAAGAGCATAGCCACAACTGGCAAAGTTCATCAGAACACGCTGCCTACTAGGAGCAATGATCGTTCACAGGCTGACCTTACTGTGACAAAACTACAACTCACATCTATTATTATAGGTTAAAATGTGAACATTTCTTTTCTCAGCAGACTGCAAAGATAACAACAAGGATTGTCCTGAATACGCTAAAAATGGATATTGCAAAGTTTACAAACATATTCGGACTCAATGTCCACTTTCTTGTAAAGAATGCTAAAATTTCTCAGCAACGACTGTAAGTTAAAGTATAAAAAGTATAATTGATGTGGCAAAGGTGTTATGACAGCAAGGTTGGGAGAGTAAGTACAATCTTGTCTCCAAGGATATTAACCAGACAAGTAGGTTTAGCGAGAGTGGTAGCCAAACAACAAGATATATCTTGAAGAAAAAGAGATGAAAACCTTCAAGTATTTTTGCAAGTATTAAATGTAATTTTCTTGTATTGGTCAATAATAGTGAAAGGAAATAAAAATTACAAGTACCGGTATCTACAAAATAAAAATAACAAATGTAACATTTAAATAACATTTACTTGCCATAAAAATAAATTTAAAGTTTATGCTTACTCTGAATATTTTACTTCTTCTTTAAACAACCACTGATATCTAGCTGAGAGTAGGAAAAAGTAAATCTATTTTCAGGGGGGGGGGGGGGTCAGTTCCGACAAGACCAAGTCAAAAGCCTGAGTCACTGCTGATTAGTCAGCAGTTAATCTCAACTCCTGAACATGGCAGATGGTGGCCAGGAGATGGAAGCGATACTTAAAACTGAACTAGCACTACTTAAGCCAAAACCTTGAGATGACTGAACAATTTTGCCAGTATCCTCTATTAATTCCTTACATGGGACTAAGGGGCCTTAAAATTGTTTTTACAAAAAGTCCTTTCAAAGCGTAAAGCAGTCAAGCAGGTCAAACAGTGAAAGACTCAATGGAAATCTTCCAACCAATTTTGCCCCAGGTATAAGGTGATAAGAGACTGAGCACATGAATTGCTCCAAGCCAAATAACGTTCCCATTAGCACTTTATAGCCTGAGTAGCATACTGCTCAGCCTAAGTAACATACTGCTCAGCCTGAGTAGCATACTGGCACTCGGGTCACCCTAAGTTAATACTAAGCACTGACTCAAGAATGGATGGTTCTTTCAATAACTTTGCTAGAGTAACAAAAAAAATTTTGACTCGAATGAGGACTTGAATTTAACTGGAAATGGTTCTGACTGATCATAATTTACATCTTTCTCTAAAACACCTGATAAAATTCTTCTGATAAAATTCTATATACCCGGTACAAAGTGGAGATTAGTTGGTTACCATGTGCAATCTCACTGATTGTTTCTTTATGTACAGCTTAGTAATCATTTGGTTGAAGAGTTAATTATTTTTTAATTGCTCTTGAATGCCAAACATTTGTCATTCCTCTCATTCAGTGCAGCTGGAATGCCTGAAAGAACATTACAAAGCCTGCAGAAGCCCTGCAACTTCAAGCTCTGACTTTTTTTTAGCGAACAGAAACAAAACTGGTATTTTAATACTGAATTTTCCAACCAATGTGGTATCTTCTAAAAGCTTTATCCTCCCAATGCTTCTGATGACTGGGTACATCTAGATGTTTCTTTTACATTCACACAAAGAGGTAACTGGAGTCATGGACTTGCCATTAACAGCATTTTTACAGTTGAGATACATGTTAGGGACTCTGTGGAACTCATTTTGCCAGGTGGATTGCAGATGAAATTTCTCTCAGTGTGAGTCGACCACGTGATAGCATCATCTTGATAGCAATCTAAGGAAGAATTCAATCAGTTGTTAGTTGTAATCAGGCATCTCAAGTTTTAAATGGCGAAAACAACATGAACATTAGAAACAATAATATTGTGGCCTTGAGCCAGGACCCCAGGGGGGGGGGGTACTCCGGCCGGTAAATGACGGGGATGATCGAATGGAGGCAAAACTCAGGACCCAAAAAAATCCCTCAGTCTTCCGACATTACCCAAAAAAATCCCTGGACCAAAAATAACCCCCCCAAAAAATCCCTTGTCAAATTACCCCTACAATAACACAAAGAAAGTCAAAAAATTGAACGCTGTTGTGTGTTTATTCATCATACCATAAATACACCAAGGCCCCGTCAAGGCACTTTAGTTTGTTTTTAATACCCAAAAAAATCCCCTATTTTAATCAAGTCACCCAAAAAAATACTTGCCAAATTCTCCAACCCAAAAAAATCCATGAATCGAAAATTTCAAACCCAAAAAAACCCTTTGATCATCTCCGTCACTTACAAGCCAGAGTACCCCCCTGGGGCCAGGACCATGAAACACACTCTTGGCAATAGGGTGAAGGGAAGAAGTAAGTTGAAGGATGGAAAAGAAAGGCAGGGGGTGGGAACAATCAGTAACAATGGAGAAGGGAGAAGGCTCCCCACCCCCTCTCCTTCTTTCCTTACCCTATTCCCCACTCCTCTCCCACTGGGTCTCTGTTTGCAGCCTTTGCACGGCCTGCTCTTTGCCCTATTCCTCAGCCAAGGAGCCTGTTTTTTTCACAGGCTACCATAATTAAGAAAATGGCAATTTAACATTGTTAACAACATTAGCCACATGTACACTCTGTGTACCTATTTTAACTACACTTTCTTTTCCTTGCTATATGTTACTACTTTTTTGTAAAATTTACCTCGTCCTTTTCATGTTTGTTTTTCTTAAACTCCGATCTTGCCCAGTCAGCAAGTTCTTTCTTGTGATCTTCATTGGGAACTTCCCGCAGGGTTCGCAAAATTTCCCGGTAGAGGCTTAAAACCTGCCTCCTGAGAAAGAACTATGAAGAAAAAAATGAAATTACTGGATTGGGATATATGAGCTACAATATGGTATTATTTTACCTATGAAAGTAAAATGTTTTAGATCATTATTACCTGCTTCAAGGAAAGCGCATTTCGAGGCAACTTTCCAGTCGCCATTTTTAACGCTAAGCAGCCAAGCCTGTGTAAGTTTGGGATCTGGGGCGAGTCCCTCCAAGGCGACGAAGCTAAACAACAAACATGGCGGACGAGAAACGGAAAACTTCTTCTTTGAAAGATTTGCTTGAAAATATCTACGAAGTACATAGAAAAGATATAAAAACCTATACAAGTGGCCATCTTAATTCTAGCAAGCTTTTGAAACCTCCAGCAGAACGTCACACAAAATGGGAGACTTCAGACAAACCTCCAATTCGGTACGTACTGTCTTGTTAAAAGAAACGAAGGCTTTCCTTACATTTAGTTCTCCCAGCGCTGCCTATATAGGAAAGAGAAGGTTAACCCTAAAAATATTGAATCACGATATACTAAAAGTTAACCTAACCCTAAACCAGCCTAAAAATTAATTTTCCAAACCTTACGTGACCACTGATGATAACTTTAAACTACATGTAACACCACTTGTTTTGACAGCATATACCTAAACATATAGCTAAACTTGTGAAATCCCTACCCTTTTATATTCCTGAAGCCTGAAAAAGATATCCCTTTCGGGCGGAGCCTCCCCGTATAGGCCATTATATGGAGTACCCCTCCCCACCCCCCCCCCCCCCCCCGGGCCACCAGCACAGACTACAACCCAAGACATTAGTCCTTGGGAAGGTTGAACATGATCGCTTTGATTTCAACGACTTTTAAATAAATCTGATCTATAGGTACGTACACAAGGTGTATGGGCCCCCCTCTCCCCCATATCAATGTTGAAGTATTACTGAACATTATGATAGAAAATATGCTGTGATTGAAGTCTCTAGGTATACCTCAACATTGAATGAGGGGGAGAGGGAGCGCAAACTTGGCAACCTTCCCAACAGTATTGTCCGGGGTTGTAGCATTTTGCAATGTTAATTGAAGAAAGGGTTAATCCGTCTATTCAAGTACAGAAATGTGCAGTAGCTGAATTTTTCCATGCTTGTATTAGACTCAAGCCCACTGCCCAGCTTGTTGACCATCCAGTAAGAAAAGGTGAATTGAGCTTAACTGAGCTCAGGCACAAGACCATGGCAGATCGCCTTGTGGAGTTCAGTCTGGGGCCTGTTAAAAATATGGCATCATTCAGTAAGTAACATTAAAAGATATTTTAAGATAAACTATAAACTAAAAAAAATGACACCTTGTGCTATACATGTAACTTTAGACAGCAGGCCAGGCTGCATTCGGTGTAGGTTATGGCGCAGATCTTTAGCATGGATTTCAAACCTGCGCGGTGTACTGGCGTACGATCGTCATTGGCATCTTTGACCTGGCGTACAGATAAATAATTTAAAATATGAATATAAAGGACCATGGCGTAGACCTATAAAAAAAACTTGGCGTATCGTTGACAGGGCGTGTATATAGAATGCACCCTGGACCGCAGGTAGTGTAATGCTCGTCAGAAATATTATTTTTTGGCTTACAGAACCAGAATCAAGGCAAGATTCAAGAGAAGATGCAGCTGAAACACATTTAAAAGAAAAACCAGGAACACCAGACAAGCTTACCAAAGATAAAATACTTGTAGAGGAGTTACATCTGCCTGAGATAATGATACCAATGGCAAAGACCAAAGGTATTGATGGAAACCTTTTTTTTTATCACTTATTTGTATCTCAGTGTCCTACTTGTACCTATTATACATATGATATGGGTGCTTATATAGCGCATTTACAAAGCTTGTGATCAATGCGCTTCACAATTCAAATCTATGGGATGAGACCAGACATCAGCATATAAGGCGCCTATGGCAGCCACCATCCGTCCATGTGTATGATCTCACCCCACCACCCAACCCATGGAATAGAACAGACCACAACACCGGGAACTTCATGCCCTACTCTTTGCGATGAGTGTGTGGGTTCTTTAACGTCCCCTGCTGATTATAACACTGAAGATGCAGGATACGGGGCCTACGGTTTATCGTCCTTATCCGAGAATGAATGAATGCAATGACACAAGACCCACTTAAATATATCAGGCCAGAAACTATCCAGACTGATATAGAGCTCTAGTGATACTATCTACAGGCAGAAGGGTGTATTTGTGAAATCATCAAAATCTAAAAATAGAAACTGGAAGACACAACAAAACACCGGAAAATTTACAAATTTGTTCTCTTTGTCCATTAAAGCTTCATTTCTTATTCTCTTGTCATCATAACAACAATATCAGAATAAAATTTTTCAATGAAATAAGAGTTAGATTTAACCACTTATAGTTTACTAGATAACAATACTAAACAACTTTCTGTTTCTTTTTAACAGCATTGATCAAAATCCATTTATCTGTAAAACTACCACTGCCTTTCTCTATGATTCTATGTTAAGCCAACAAACCATGTTATTTATTTAATACAATATGAGATCTATCAACACAATGTAGTTATATAGTACTGTAATACCGTATAGATATAAGAATACTTTAATTAACAAATTGTTGTTGTCAACTGTTGTTTGCATTTACCTTGTAAACAGAAATTGATAAATATCAATGAAATACATGTACCATGACTAGAATTTTAAGCCATCAGTTATTTACATGTATTAATAATCATTTTCTACAGCTGTAAGCTCTCGAGATATATCAAAGCCAGAAGACTTTCGTCAAGCATTTGTTGAGACTTACCTGAGTTACCCGACCAAGGCAGACCAGTTTGCAAGCTTCAAGAGGTTTGGTGATCAGGTCATGCACCTGGGAGATGCTCATGATAGAGGAGTGCTCACAGGAGAAAAGAATGTACGAAACTTGGAACACAAGCTTGCAAAGGTATTTTAATAACAACAAATTTATAGAGTGCTTTATAGAAAAGTGCTCAATAAAATTTATACAGCATCATTCGCGTCGTTAGAGCCACTTGTCCCTCTTAGCCAGCTGAGCCTGGGGACACAATGATTTGATTGGCTAGATTTTTAACAATTGAAAGAGAATTTAAAACCAGCACCAATCAAATCAACTGTTGTAAAATCCCTTACATTAACAAAGGGATTTTAAAACGGTTGATTTAGTTTGCCAGATTTAAATTGCCTACAGTAATGATACAGTATGTTACAACCCTTGGGACCAGAAAAGGTGTCCTCTGGCATGTTTGTATAATTATGCAGATGGAACCATGATAAAGTGTGTCCGCCTATAAGAGTTCTCCACTTATGGGAAGGGTCTCTTAGTGGGCACAATTAATGATGATGATGAAGGTGCTTATATAGCGCATTTACAAAGCTCAATGCGCTTCACATGTACAGTTAGAATTTTATTGGATGAGACCGGACATCAGCATATCAGGTGCCTTTGGCAGCCGCTATCCATCCATGTATATGATCTCATCACACCACCCAATCCATAGAATAGAAACAGACCACAACACCGGGAACTTTATGTCCTACTCTTTACGATGAGTGTGTGGGTTCTTTAACGTCCCCTGCTGATTGAAACACTGAAGATGCAGGAGACGGGGCCTATGGTTTATCGTCCTTATCCGAGAAGACTAGAACGCCTAACCATTTGCAGATGTAATTACAAAGGCAGCACATTCTCCTCAATTATTTTAAGACCCTGAGTGTTAATATTATGTTTTTAGAGTTTCAAATGAATGTTTTTATTTTTAATATTTATAATTTCTTGCACTTCTGTTAAAGCAACTATCTTCCCTGGAAGCAGCAAGTCAGAGGGGACCAAACTTTCACAGACTTCAGATTTATGACAGGTGTTTTGCTGAGATCATTGCAGAGTCCAAGACATTTGGTCCCCTTTTAAAGAAAATCAAAGTGAGTACAGAACTGCTATAAAGTAAGTGTCGCAAGAAACAAGACCTGTCTAGAGATACATAAGACTTGTCTTGTTTCTCTCGAAAAGTATCCCGTGAGTACAGTGTACTTTTGAATTGAAAAGGTTGACAAGAAAAAGTTATATTTTGTTAGTGAAGAAATTATTCAACATGACACGAGCGTGGGACAAAGAAAAAATCTGAGTCCCCGACGGGAATCGAACCCATGGCCTCCCAGATACCGGTTGAGCTTATAAGGCCATTTACTAGATTGATATGTGACACGCGTCCTGCGTACTGCTAGGATCAGCAATGTCGAAATCATCAAATGTGTAGTAAATAATAAAGATGGTAAATTTCAAGCTCGGTGATAAATAGTGAAGAAATTATTCAACATGACACGAGCGTGGGACAAAGAAAAAATCTGAGTCCCCAATGGGAATCGAACCCATGGCCTCCCAGATACCAGTTATATTTTGTTCTTACCAGAAGCCAAGATGTACATTGTAAGTTGCCCTAATGCAGACGAAGGTTTACTCCATGTACATTTTTGTTGTTTTCTACAGGATGAATATGACAGCTACATGTCATATTTATTAGACACACAAAAGCCATCACAACACAAAGTACTCTACCATCACATTGACAGCCTCTCAGAAAATCCAACCACCTCAGATAAGCTAAAAGTGGAAGAGAAGAGAGTTGAAATTCTTGAAAGGGAAGCAAGACATCTCTTGGAAGAAAATGCAAGGTATGATGATCTATCAACCATGCAAACCTTCCCTCTTAGAAACTGTCAAAGTCCTTGTCCCTAAAATTTCCAATATTGGAGGGCCTTATACCAATCCATGTGTCTTAATAAATTTGAGAAAACCACTACTCTGCAAGTTATCCCTTCTACAGTACATTTTTTCTACTTCAGGGGTGGTGAATGGTCCTTCCAAAAATGTGTGTCTCACAAAATTTTAGCCAAATTTTAAGGGTCTCGTCGTCTCGATTTTTTTCTTTGACACCTTCTCGGAGTCTCGATTTCTTTTGCAAGGCTAAAAACGTCTCGGGCTCGCAGAAAAGATATCAGTCTCGCCGTCTCGCAAAGTCTCGCATTGACCATTCGACACCCCTTACTTTAATTTAAGAGGGGTATGGTTGGTTATTTTTCAGAGGGAAAATTTTTTTTCCTCTTTTTGTTTTCGTTAGAACTGTGGGTTTTTTCCAGTCAAACAGGAGATCAAAGGGTAGCAGAGCTTGCTTTAAAAAGTTTTTGTCTCCAGTATATATTCCAGTGGGGAGATAGACACAGTGGCCTAACTTTCCAGGTTCAAACCCTGGCTGGGGTCATCATGTTGTGTTCTTAATTAATGCTGGGGGGTAACCCTGTGATGGACTAGCATTCCATCCAGGGGGGGGGGGGGAGTAGAAGTACTCCTAATCGCTTAATGCTATGGAAACCAGGATAAGCTCTGGTAGAATGGGCCACTTGGCTCAACGCAGACTTTACCTTACCTATATATTCCAGTGTAGGAATTTTGTTTTAGAAATTGTCCTCTCCCACTTTCAAAAATTAAAATCCCAAGTTAATGATCAGTCCCTAAAACTGTTAATGACAGAAGGGCATACTCCTCCTCCTCCTTCAAGTTGTTATTAATAGTTTTGAAAAAGATTGTAATCAGTCTACTAGGTTTTCTCACAGATTAGAAACCAAAAAAATTATTAACAGTGTATAATGTATTTAATTTTTTTGCAATTATCTTATTTGTAATGTGTGACTTCATTACTTTTATCAACAGATTGACAACACTCCTTAGAGAAGAAGAGCAAAAAGCTGCTGAAGAGCTAGAAGCCAGTATAACAGTTGGTTAGAAATTGATTTCTTTGTACTGTTTTATAGGTATATAAATTAAATTAATTAGAAAAATAAACTATAAGTCTTGATCAATAACGATTTCTTAAAGCTTAAGAGAATGGTGTCACAATGA
The DNA here is from genome assembly GCF_052425735.1 of Oculina patagonica. NCBI lineage: Eukaryota > Metazoa > Cnidaria > Anthozoa > Scleractinia > Oculinidae > Oculina > Oculina patagonica. The sequence goes on from NC_135763.1 coordinate 4,260,021, forward strand.
CGCCGGAACGTCGGCTTTTAACGTTAATATTCGCTTGTTTAAACTATAAGTCAGCAAGAAAACTTTTTAAGTTCTAAAAATAATATTTTATTTTTTTATACATGGCTGGGACCATTAATGACTAAGTGTCTGCATACAAAAGATGTCCATTAGCTGCGGTATAGTGGGCAATCCAGATTTTTAATTTTGATTGGTTGGAGACTACTTGCACAGAGAATGCCTCCCTTCCTAGAAGCACAATATATGAACTAAGAAATACAAAGAAAAGCTCACTCGCTTAGTTGACACACAAATTATATTAGGATCTCTGTCATGTTAACTTTTTAGTTTATTTACAATATAAACAGGTTAATATTTTCATTGATCTATTTTACAGAGCCACAAGCCAAAGTGTCAGTTCATATTGAAGAAGTCCCAAAAGACCTTGAAGAGCAAGTAGAAGAGTTACATGCACAGGTGTTTACTTCATTGTTGCATGTGCTTTTTGTTGTTTAATCCCTGAATTGTGCACAGTGTGTTTGGATAAGGTCGAACAAGGAGAATAAACAGTAGACCAGGAGAATGTTGCTCACGGAGCTCATTAGGCAACAAAGCAGACATAGTTGTTCTTGCTCAAGGCTGTAAATGATACATTTACATTCAATAATGTAAATTCAATGACAGGCAGAAATAATTTTTTTTACACTTACAGTATTTTCCTCCTGGTTGAACACTGTATGATCAAAATCAAACCTGCTACACAAACTTAAAGTAACTTTATTGCACAATAATTGAAATTATGCTCTGCACAATGGATACTGAAAAGAGATTTGCTTCTTAGTAATGTAACTTTCTTTTTAATAAATTATATTGTTGTGTTCTTGAATATTAGATTTTAGCACAGCTGGATACTATTGACGACATCAAGAGACATCAGAAAGAGTACTGTGTACCCATCACTGTCTGTCAACATCTTGAACAGTGTATCAAGGAAACAGAGGTACAGTGAAAACTGATCCTACATGGTAACTCAGAAAACGTGTTTATAAATACAAATAATTTTGTAAATTAGAAGAATTGAGTTTGAAGTAAGAACCTTGTGAAAGCACAAGGAGGACACGAGAAATTTATATCGGGAGAATGTCAGCTCAAGGGCTTGAGAGTTCAGTGAGACCAAGCACCGCAAGGTCCATACAGAAAAGGCCAAGGGCTAGCTGATATTTAACAATTAGACTACGAGCCCGAGTTTTCTATGAGCAAATAGTCAACGAGGCGCAGCCGAGTTGACTATCGCTCATAGAAAACGAGGGCGAGTAGTCTAATTGTTTTAGTAGAAACTCTAAAGGATTGTAGTCCAAAACCTACAATATTGTGCACTTTGAAGACAAAAATCAAGAAAATTTACCACTTAAAAAGCTACTCGCGTGCGCAACTGTTTTCTATCGGCGAATAGAAAACAGTGGGAGAACCAATCAGATTCGCGGATTTCCAATAGAACACAGCTGAGTTTCTACTAAAGTTATGTAGCACAAAGTGTTAATTGTCACTTGGCATAAATCTCTTACATATACTTGCACTTGTGTCACCAGTGAAAACCAGGCTTATGGCAGCAGTAAATTTTTAGACAAAAACATTGATTGGTTAGATTAAATTTGATAACAGGAACTGCAAAGCACGCATTTCTCTGCTAAGTCATTATTAAAAATTTATTTAGCATACAGTATTTTCGCGATTTTAATGGATGTTTATAAGTGAGGAGTACATTGGTGACATTGTCGTTTAGGAACTTAAAACTTTATACCTACAGCGTTTACTTACTCCTATATTGTTTATGTTCTGTTTGAAACAAATCTTGATTGCAACATGCACATGCGATATGTAATACTGTAACTTGGGTAATAATCATCCTCAGAGACCCAGGGACAGTTTGTCGGGGCAAGACAACGGGAAAAACCATCCTGCATTGTCAAAGTGCCCCTGGGTTTTAAAGGATAGGTAATAATAAACCAAACTGAAAAAAATGGCAGAAAATTGCACTTCGTTAATAAACGCCAGCTTTAAACAAACACTGGCCACCAGGCCAAGTTTGAAATAAATGTTGGGGGTGGTTAATTTGCGAAAATACATGAACAGTACATATATAATTTAATTCTAATCCAATAAATTATCTTTAAAATTATACCAGGTTGACATACAGAAGTTACTCAAGCAGAATGAATTTCTAGAGCAAACAATAGAGGTGAGAACAAGACCTTAAGCTATGCAGGTATTTAGATGATAGAGCAGTTTTCAATCGATCGAGTGCCCAAAGTAATTCGCATTTGCTTTGGTTTTGCATCACTACGCTTAGTGATTGGTTTAAAAATCTCCTGCCACTTTCTTGACCAATCAGAGGTGAAACCAAAACCAATCGTGAATTGCTCGTGCAAGTTTTCCCATGCTTCGTGTCAGCTACAACTATTTGCCTTGAGTTTTGATTGGTTCACCGGATTGTCTGTGTCTTTTATGATTGGCTAGAATACTGTAATTACTTTGGTTTTGGTTTTACAACACTCAATTGAAAACCGCTCTTCCAGAGAATGACTTTGATTCATATTGGTGACTGAGTTCATCCTGGTTTCCTCTTGTGGCTGTTCATTTACATGATATGAGTGCTCACAAAAATAATGTCATACCAAGACAAATCATCCAGTGCAAGTACACCCTGGTTGTCATAACAGCATCAAGTCAAGATTTTCATTTGGGTACAAAAACTCGAGGAAAATAAACGAAAAAAAGGTGAACATGTAAACATGGTGTGAAATGTGTAATATTCATACTGATATGGGACACGCACTGGCATAAGTTTGTATGTAAACACCTCCTGAGTATATATAAGAAGCTGGGATTAATCAACCCTTTCCATTTTGTCACTCATTACTGCTCTTTGTATCTTTCCAACATTTCTCAGGAGCTTGAGGAAGAACTACAGTCACTACTAGACAGACAAAAAGTTAAGGACAAAGATGCTAGGTATCGACTTTTTTCCTATTGCAATTTGTAATTTAGTGACTATTAGTAAAGGTTAAGTCTGCGTTGAGCCAAGTGGGCCATACAGCTAGAGCTTATCCCGGTTTCCATAGCATTAGGCGACTACGAGTATTTCTACTCCCCCACTGGATGGGATGCTAGTCCATTGCAGGGTTACCTCCAGCTGGATGGAGAAAGACACCTCGAGAGTAACGTGTCCTGCCCAAGAACATAATGCAGTGCCCCGGCCAGCGCTCGAACCCGGACCGCTCAATCTGGAGTCCAGCAGGCTAACCATTAGGCCACCATGTTTCCCACAATGGCCCTTAGTGAAAGGACATAATTACAATACTTTCAATATTCACAGGACCAAACAAACAACAAAAACCATTCATTTGGAATTATTGTTCTGTATGCCTATTAAATAACTTTTTTTTGGTTTTATCAGACAACTGTGGAGAAGGATTAACACAAGTGATGTCATCAATTTGGGCAAGAAGGAAAGAGAAAAGAGTGCCAAATAAAGAAGAAGTAGATAATTTATAATGAAGACAATTTCAACAAAAATGAATTATTTTACGACTTGTATAAAGGATATTTATGTTGAGTTAAAACTGTACAAATGTATATAATGAGAATTATTGTGTAAAGAGGCAATGAGTATAACTAACTTTTTGTCAATAAATTACACCTTCTTGAGTATACCACTTCACTTGCTTTAATATTTATAACATACATGTATCTACATAGCGTGGTGCAAACAGCTGAATGGGTAGAAAAAGGATTAAATTTCTTAAAAAATATCTTGAAAGTTTGAGAGAATTCATGCTACAAGCCGGTTGCATTCAGCAGACTTCAGAGTTCTCCCAAACTTTCTTAGCTGTCTCAAACACGCTTTGATAATACGATGTAACTTGATGTCAATACCATATTTTCTAAGCCTCACGCAGGAAATCTCGCTATCCAATCAGCTGAGATACAATTTTACGGTACCAGTAACCATCATAATTTTTACAAATTAATGAAAACATGTTTCAAAACTTAAATCTGAATTTTACTCTATTGAGACATTTTTGAACAAAATTAATAAACATCTGTGAAATTCATACTACAGATAAATTTACAGCTGGTTAATATGTAATCTTTCAATTCAAATACATTGAAGAGGCAATGTTTCATCACATTTCTAGGAAAAGTGATCAAAATTAAAAATGTCTTGGTATTTGCAACAAAACTCTAAAATACATTGTGATGAAATATTGGCTAAGGGCCGATTATTTAAACGAGGTTTAGAGTGCGGCTAAGAAAGTCGTGGTCTAAGCCGCGATTTAGCCTACGATTCCAATTATTTAAACGACGTTTATCTTATTCGTATTTGGACGAAGGTTAACCGTCGACTAACAAACAGTGGCAAGTTAGACCTGCTCCTGAATAGGTTTAAACGTTGTTTAATCGTTTATTTTTACTGTTTCTTGCCCATTAGAATCATCTAAATTCTTGATTTGTCTTTTTATGTGCTTTTTGAATCTCTCAGCTGGTTAAAAGTGATATTTGATTCCATTTTTTCATTTCCTTTACAAGCGCAGGTAAAACTGTTTGAAAATATTTCCGCTGAGCTCTATACTGCATTATGTATGCAGTCCTTTTATTAAAAGAAAACAACAGCAAGACAATAATATTCCTTTGGGAGTAGCACAAGCATGATCTCAAAACAATAGCTACACTTGTTAGACTGTGTCTAAACATTGTCTTCGTAAACTCTGGCTCATCGGCGTTTAAATAATGTAATTTAGACTCCGGTTAGCCATGATTTATAGAGTCGTCGTCTAAACTTCGATTTAGCCTTAAACAACGTCTAACTTAGGCTTCGTTTAAATAATCGGCCCTTAGAGTTTTAAAATAATAATGCTTGCAGCTGAAAAATACTGTTAGGCACTGGTTAGTTCGCATTTAGATTTTGACAAATAGAGCTTATACTGTCCAACCAATAAATAACCAAACTTTCCAAACCAATGAAGATCCTGGATACTACATTGCCTTTTTCACAGATTTTGAAAGAAAGATTGCAAATTCAGGGGTGGGTCAAATTTCACTGAGTAAAAAAGGCTTGCAACACAATAATTAATTTAAGGTATATTAAAGTGATGATTAGGCAATTTCAGTGAAGCTCTTCAGAAAAGCTGAGTAAACATTACACCATTTCCCCATAACTTTCAGCATCAAAAGCCTTTCTTGCTTTCTTGAGTTCCTCATTCATTGTCAACAGATCCTAAAATAAAGGCAAATGAATCACAAACACTGTTGAGAAATTTAAACTTTTTTGGATTATTATTTGATTGTCCTTTCTTCTCTTTCAATTTTTCTACCAGTACATAAATAAATAAGATATAACACATTTTTTTTTCGATCAATCCTTGAATTAAAGATAAACACTGCAGATAAATATTACATTTTCTATCACAAGAACATTATTATTCCTCACCTTGACTCTGGCATACTTCTTTGGATCCTTTCTAATCAAGAATACAATATCTTCTACATGCACCTTTCCTTTTTTACCAACTTCCATTGCCTTTAGTGTCTGCACACACAGAAAAAAATTAATATACTGGTACATAATATTTTATGCTCAAAATGGGCTATTACAAAGAAAAATAGCAGTCAAATTAACCTTTGTTGAAAGTAAGTTTAAGATTTAGATTTTTGGTCTTGTGTTAGCCAATGGGCTACTAATAGTAATTACTAAATGCTTGAATATACAGCAGTTAAGTGAAATTTTGGCAGAATGGTCTCTTGGTCTGTGTCCAATCTACTCTTCTAGGCTACTATATAACAAAGAAGTTGAACAATGCTAGCTGGAGGACACAGGATTTTCTGGCCATTTTGGTTGGAATGGAAATTCTGGAAACTTTTCACTAGAAAGAGCTGTACCATTTAAGTTTTCAACTGAAAACTACGGTTTTTCTTGACCAAAAGTGAAGCAATCACCCCCAGTTGTAGCTTGACAAGTGCCCAATCCCTCTCCACTAAATGCAGCATTTTAGGTGGAGTGGTTTTCTTTACTTTTAGGGGCCAAGCACACGTGTATGCTAAGGGTAAAATGGCTCTTTCAGATCCTTCATTTGTGTGAGCCATTTTACTTTTAGTACATGCATCCCCTAAAAGTAAAGAAAGTTATTTGAAATTGGTGCCAGTCAGATGAAAAAGGTAATTGAATTCAAAGCTGCTGTCTTCTTACTATTTCTGTGATGTATTCCACAACAAGATCTTCCAGTAAATCCACAGATTCTGTGAATGGTACCTGATCATCACCAAAGCCATACATCATGCATCTCACTGAAAGCAAATATTTAACAATTATTCACTGAAGTGGAGGTAAATAATGGTGGATATAATATTTAATTTACTGAGCCACGAAGCAACGAGGTAGATATCTATCACATTTACCGACACTAGTCTTCTCGGATAAGGACGATAAACCGTAGGCCCCATCTCCTGCATCTTCAGTGTTATGGTCAGCAGGGGACGTAAAAGAACCCACACACTTATCGTAAAGAGTAGGGCACGAGGTTCCCGGTGTTGTGGTCTGGTCTTTGCCCATTGTGCCGTTGTACTGTTGAAATGCTCGGAGATATTAGCTATGTTAAAAGCTACTCTACAATCCGAGGGTAAACAAAATATTCACTATATTCACTGACACTGAGGTGTATAATTGTTTAACAATTATTCCACAAGCGCACAATGGATATGAGATGGAAGGTAGCCAACGAGGCGCATGGCACCGAGTTGGCTATAACGATGGAATATCCAACAAGCACGAGTGGAATAATTGTTTTATTATAAACGCCCAAAGAATTGCAATATTTGAGCTCCCCAGCTGTCTTTGTTGACGTGTACCGGCTACTATATTTGTGGTCAATGGTATATAAGCTCATATAATAACCTCCAGGCATAACTAATCAATGATCAATGATATTGATTGATAATCGATGGGTAATCAGTTGATTAGTCATTGATTATTGGCGATGATCAATGAGTAATCGAAGCCCAAAAATTGATTACCCATTGATTTAATTGACTACCTATTGATGTTACTGATAACTCATCAATGATCCATCGATTACTCATCGACTATTATACTATTATGCACAAAAATCACATTTCTTGCTTTCTTGTTTCATTTTTTTTTTCGTTTGTGATTTTTTATCTATAACTGACGTTCCGGTGGACGAAATTACGCCTTCATAAAAGGCTAAATAACCGCCCGGCATGTCGAGACGTGAAGTGCTAATCACAAATACAGAGGATTCTTAATTGTGCAATATTTCACTTTTCCAAATTCTTTATTCAATAACAAAAGAACTGAACAGGAACCAACCAGTCTGAAAATGAAACTAACAAGTCCGCTGACAAGAATCTACGACGTGGTTATAGATTTTGTTCGGTTGATCTCAGTGTGCGGCAGGCTAGGTTGATGTTTGTCAGCAAAGTAAAACTGATTCGGCTTAGAGAAACAGCCGTCATAAGCAGTTACCGTAATGAATCGATTTAGCGCCCGGGGCGCTTATTTACTTTTGGCACCTTAAGGGAGGGCTCTTATTCGAGGCAGGGTGCTTATTCGGGATAGGGCGCTTATTTAATTTTTTGCGAAACAACCAAATGTTCAAAAAAAAACTTAAATATGTATTTAAATAATTAAAAATAACATAAACTATAACAGTAACAATAATAGCACAATAGCAGCGCTTTTTTTACGGTGAATGTTCATGAGTTTATCATTTCGACGTCCACAACTTCAGTAGGAGAAGTTAGCCACAATAGCAGCGCTTTTTAGAATAGGGGCGCGTATAATTAAGAATATGGGCGCTTATTAGAATGGGGGGCGCTTATTGGAATAGGGGCGCTTATTAACAAAAGCACATTCGAAGGGGGGTGTCTATTCGGAAGGGGGCGCTTATTTGAAGGAGGGCGCTAAATCGAATCATTACGGTACATTACACACCGGAATGAGATGGTATCGATGAGTAATGAAATGACTAATCGATAACCAAAAATTTTGTGGCCTATTGATTAGTCATCGATCAATCATTGATCATCGGCAATAATCAATGACTAATCAACTGATTATCCATCGATTACCTATTGATTACTCATTGATCTCATTGATGTCTTTGATTTCATCGATTAGTTATGCCTGGTAACCTCCAAGTTAACTAATCACCGCGCGCGAAAAGCGCTATTCACTTGTGTGGTATATACTAATGGTTGTTTAGAGTCCTAGAGCTTTGAACTTGTGTAAATGAACATAAAAACAGTATAATTCCCAATAAATGATTATGATGCTGTTACAAAGTGTGTTGTCATGGACAATAAACATTTCACTTCTAACTTACATTCCTTATGGAACAGCCTTTTTCGTTTCCCCGCTGTTTCTGACTGAAGTGAGTCAGTTTCGTCCTACAAACAGAAAGACCAGGCATGCAAAATTACGGCCAAGTCTTCCATGGAAAGAGCACTCAAAATGAACAGTTGAATCTACGCTAAAAACGCGTTTGTGGATTTCAGTAATGTATCCAAACTGGTTATCATGTAGAAAATAGTCGGTTTAGTGTTCCAACTAAACAAAAATAAGCTCTCAAAATACCTCAACTTCGTCCTCTGCCTCCGCCATGTTTCTTGTGGTGTTCGGTACCAGTTTCCTAGCGTCGTCAACTAACTTGTACCCAGGGACATGGATAAATTAACGGTACGCAATGCATGCAGAGAACCCCCGATCGCTTCCAATCGCTTCGATCGCCTACGATCGTCTCAGTATTTGCAAACGACAGAAACGATCGGGGCTATCATAGGAGAACCAATCTTAATAAACGGTTCTGGTTTTGGACGACTGTTAACCTGCCATAAGGCTTTCTCTTTTTCGCTTTAGAGGAAGAAGAGAAAAATGTTTTATCAGCCGTTCCTTTTGTTTCTTCTTCCTCCGCCCGCCTCCTCAAATACGGTAACCTGCAGTTCCCTTGTCTCTTCGACGTGTTCGATTTTCTTTAATTTTCTTTGTTCATATAATAAATTAGCCTAACAGCTAAACACTTTTAAGCTGTGTTCACACGGCCCGAGTACGATTCTCGCTGGGCACTGATGTGAACATACTATGTTTTCAAGTGCCCACATCATAATTCGGGCACTTATTGATACTTGATGGGAGGCGCGGTGGCCTAATGGTTAGTGTGCCAGACTCCGGATCGAGCGGGTCCGAGTTCGAGCCCCGGCCAGGGTCACTTGTGCTGTGTTTTTGGGCAAGACACTTCACTCTCATAGTGCCTCTCTCCACCCAGGTGTATAAATGGGTACCGGCGACATAATGCTGGGGGGAACCCTGCAATGGACTAGCATCCCATTCAGGGAGGAGTAGAAATATTCCTAGCCGCTTAATGTTACGGAAACCGGGATAAGCTCCGGCAGTGTGGGCCGCTTGGCTCGTGGCTTCTCCTTTTATTGATACTTGGTTACTTTGGTTTTCTGTGTGTGAACACAACGCTATTTGTTGTCGATGCTCAGGTAACAGTGCTTGGGCACTAATTGCGAACACGACGGATCTTAAATAAAGTTCATATATTCATTTAATAAAAGGGTAGATACAAACATTTCCGATGATTCAGCCTTTATTTTTGCTAACGCTTACACCACTTTTATAATATTTCCCTTAATTGTCAATTTTATTTCAAAGCTAAGGCTGTCATCATTGCCGCCATACTTAGAAGCCCAGCTGGCGTTAACTGAAAAAGAAAAAGAAAACTTGTTATTACCCAGGGAATATTGTACAACATATCTATCAGTGCGGAGTACTGGAGAGAATGTCAGTGGCAGCTTTGTTTATTATTGTACGTTAAATTTTATGAGTCTTTTTGTACATATCGTCCAAAACAACTTTCCTATTTCAACGAGAATGGTATAAATAACTACGCTTTCCTTTTTGCATTTTTGCGCGGGTACGGGATGGAAATTGTATTTATAATATTTCATTGAAAGTAATGTCAGTAATAAAAAGCTACATGGGTCAAGTGTATCGAATATTTAGCGAACTGGTATAGTTCTTTACTCATCTGCAATTATATTTCCGCCTGGTGTACATTTCAGTAGGCCTGAAAAATTATACTTTTTGATGATGATACCAATATTTAAAGGGACATGGTCAGCGTTCAGACCGCGCTGACCTGGACACTAGTTTTCACGTTTTGAAAAAAGTCCACCTTACCCGAAATCAAAAATACGCGTAGAGAACCTTCAGAAATCTGCTTTAATCTTCTTATAAGTGTTTTTATTCTTCTAAATTTTCACATTTAGTGAAACACTGAGAAGATTGAAGCAGATTTCTGAAGGTTCGTTTTGAAAAAAGTCCACGGTGGCCTTTTTTTCAAAACGTGAAAACTAGTGTCCAGGTCAGCGCGGTAAGAACGCTGACCATGTCCCTTTAACTGACGATTCTGAGATGACGTGTTCGATAAATTAATACTTACTCAATACTCGCAGCAACAATGCATCGGATAATATCCACACGTTTTGGGGTCCTCCCCACAAAAAGCATATCCATGTGCACAACGATCATTGTACCCACAGTACTTCCCATTCCCCGAACAATCTGAAAAATATTAGGATTGTTTAGCGAGTTAGTATTTCCAAAACGCAACTTGAGATTATTTGTAAAGTACAGCGCCCAATAAAAAAAAACTCAAAACTACTGTCTTCCACAACTTTAAGGCTGGTTCTCATATGATCGCTCGATCGTCTCTGTCGCTTCTGTCGTTTGCAAATTCTGAGGCGATCGAAGCGATTGGAAGCGATCAGGGGATTCTCATATGATCCCCCCGGTCGTCTGGTATATGCAAAATAAGGTTAATCAACCAAAATAATAAATCATGACCTTTTCTTCGTTCCCGCATATGAATATTCGATTTTATTCCGATCGACGAACGTGTGTTTTTTCAAAACTCCGATATCGGTTATGGCAGCCTTGGGTGCAAAGGCAAAATTCGTGGCCTCCTATCTTCTCATTATTGCCGCTTTACGGCAAGAAGCAAAAGGGAGGCCAAACGGAAACGTAGTTCTGGGTAATACTGATGCACCATGGGACAGCTAGGATCGCTTCGATCGTCTCCCTCTGTGGCAGTAGTTCTCATATTATCGTTCGTGATCGCCACGGTCTGCGACCGATCGCCCGGATAGAACACGGGCGATCGCGATCGCCCCGATCATCGCAGATGTCTCTGTAATGTTCTCATATGATCGCCCCGATGGCGACAGAGGCGACAGAGACGATCGGGGCGATCATATGAGAACCAGCCTTTAGGGAACACTCACCAATTGCACGCTTTGCATATTTATGCATGGGGTTCTCCTGTTTGTTTCCTGGGCGAGCACCCTGCACGGCGATGGTCCCCAACATAATGAACAACATACACAAGTAAAATTTGCAATTCATGGTTGATCGACCGGCTTGAACTGCAACAGCTGAAAAACAGTCAGTATGTTTATGACTAAAACTTCTTTTAGATTAAAGATAAGTTTGAATTTGGAAAAGAAAACAAATTTATAAAAATCTCTCCCAGGACGCTTGATTCATTATGTATGTAATTATTTAAAGCCGGAGTACGCAGGAACTGCGACGACTGAAGCCGACAACAAACGAAATATTTATAAGATTATATTTCTTAAAGATCTCCATATAAATAATTACAGTTTACTGTTCTCAGCTTTGTGTCCCATGCGCTTGTGAGACGTTTTAAATCGCTTAAATGATTGGCAAATTATGATTGATTGTTGCGTGATTTGAAAGGAAATTATGCGAATTGCTTTCTCTGCTTAAAAGTTGGTACGGTTTTGTCAAACTTTGCAAATTATTTCGATCTTAAAGTCTTTTATTGTGGAGTTTACAAAACGAAGGCAAGCTCTGTATAATCTTTAGGGGTTTGAAATATAAAACTAATCGATTCATTTCGTTTTAACTAGTCTAGCGGGATGCAATTAACTGTTTCCATAGAAACGTTCTGCAACAAGTTCCGTTATATATGTTTCTTGTAAGTCATTTTGAAATGTTAAATTGATTACCACAATTTTAAAACCAATTAAAATATCAGATGTGCGGCCATCGCAAATACTTTCCGAACGAAAATGACGACACTGATTCAAAGCAATTGGAATATGCTGGAAATTTGGCTTGTTTAATGTTTGTTGATGGCATTTTGGGTTTACTGAAATAGGTAATGTTGAAATTACGCACAACTTTGGCTTTAAAGCCCGAGGATATGAGAAAACTCATTCACCTCCTCAACAACGACAATTGCTTTCACAAGAATGCAAAGGTCTGAAATGGCCAATATTATTCTATTCTACGAAAAAACTTCGTCGATATCCAGTCACTGGCCCTGATAGCTTGAGATATCAATGATCGGGAGACTTAACTGGTTCTCATATGATCGCCCCGATCGTCTCTGTCGCTTCTGTCGTTTGCAAAGTCTGAGGTGATTGGAGCAAGCAAACTTTTTGAAGCGACAGAAGCGACAGAGACGATCGGGGCGATCATATGAGAACCAGGCTTTAAAAAACAAAGAACAAACGCTGCACATTATTGCCAGATTTTTCCAAGCAAAACGTAGCCAAAATACAACCAAACTTGAAACAAAAACATTTTATTAGAATATAAGCAGATTGTGTGCGACTTCTACAAAGGAAAAGCTAGCTAATTACTGCGCCAAAAGCCTAGCCGATGTGTCCGCTCTGCTAAATGGTTCACGTTTCGTACGCTCTCGAAGGTTTTTCTTTTTAGAAAGACTTAAAAAGTTATCTTTCACCAAGGCTTTCAACAATTTCGAACACACGAAATTCGATAATTTGACGATTCTTTCAACAGCAAATTAATTGAAGGAGGACATTTAACTGGTATGATGTTGAGAGGTGTAAAAGCAAACACTTTATTTTCAATCTCAAACGCCTAACATAGCGACTAACCTACCAAGGAAAAGAACACCTGATGCTATCATACGTTTAAAGGGGCAGTATTAAGGGAATTTTTGTTCGTTTAGGTGTTAGCTCTGATAGAATTATAAGGGTGTACTTAGAGATCAACAAAAAAGCCTCTGAACAACAGACAATAGCACAATCCATTCTAAAAGGTGTGAAAATATGGAATTAACGGTTAAAAAGCGTTTGTTTTTTTTCAAGTTGGCACTCTCAAATTTAAAAACGTCTGCAGAGGCTTTCAAAGTTTTAGACCACTACTGTCATATCCGTTCATGGCCAAACCACCTTAAAACAACTTTCATGCTTAGTACAGTACATTTTAGCAATGTCAGGCAATTCATTGCATTTTCAAGTCGCACGACTGAATCATGGTGACATTGTCCCTTTAATACAAGTGCTGTACCTCAATCATACTTCGCATTTGTAAAAATCCGCGTTCTTCTTAAAAGAGCAAAGTGTACTTTTAACTAGCCAACTGAAGAATTGATAGATTAAAAGTTATAAAACCATGATCTGCACCCTGTAAGATTTAAATGCCTTAAGACTGAAATGGTACTTGCCTGAAATGATGGTTGTTTTCACACTGACGGATCTCCTGTTTCGATTTTTATCGAAATAAATGCACTTGAAGAGTGTTTGCATTGAAATGGTCAGTTTTGATTGACATTCCGTTTAACGAACCAATCACGCGAACTTTTCGCCGTATTTCTGCGAATATTACGCACCATTATGCAAATAAGATTGTGAGTGAAGCAAATTCGACATGTTTTCAATAAAAGCGTTTGTCTTTTTACTTGTTTGATTGAACCATTCTATAAAGTCGACGATACAAGACAGCCCACACAAAAAAACTTATGAAAAGTTTTAAATCGCTTTAATGGTTGGCCAATTCTTCATAATTAATCTTTGCGTGATTTGATAGACAATTATGCAAATTACGTTTTCTGCTTAAAAGATGGTCTGACTTCCAAATTATTTCGATCTCAAAGTTGTTTATTGAGGAGTTTACAAAAGGAAGACGTGCTATGTAAAATCTGTAGGCGTTTGAAGCAGACCAGTTAAAACTGAAAAGTACCCTTTGGAATCGATGATTTGTGGCCTTTGTAAATTCAATTGTGTTGAGTTGCCTATGAGTTTGCAACTTTTTATTTGGCAACAGCTTATTAAACAGTTTTGAAGACCATTAGTTCGGCAACATGTTGTTTCCATAAAAACTTTCTGCAACAAGTTCCGTTATATATGTTTCTTGTAAGTCATTTTGAAATTTTAAATTTATTACCACAATTTTAAAACAAATTAAAATATCAGCAATGCGGCCATCGCAAATACTTTCCGAACGAAAATGACGACACTGATTCAAAGCAATTGGAATATGCTGGAAATTTGGCTTGTTTACTGTTTGTTGACGACATTTTGGGTTTACTGATATAGCTAGGTTGTATTGAAATTACGCGCAACTTTTGCTTTTTAGCCCGGGGATATGGAAAAACACATTCACCTCCTCAACAACGAAAACTACTTTCACAAGAATGCAAAGGGCTGAAATGGTCATATATTATTCTATTCTACGAAGAAACTCCATCAATATCCAGTCACTGGCCCTGATATATATAGCATGCGATATCACTCATCGGGAGACTTCAAAAACAAAGAACAAACTTTGCTTATTATTGCCGGATTTTTCCACTGAAGCAAAACCGTAGCCAAAATACAACCAAACTTGAAACAAGAACATAGTATTTGAATAAAAGCAGATTGAGTGCGACTTTAACAAAGGAAAATTTAGCTAATTGAGCTAATTGTTGTGTTAAAAGCTTAGCTGTTGTAGCCGCTTTACCAAATGGTTCACGTCTTGTACGCTCTCCGTCGAAGTTTCTTTGTAAAAAGCCTTGAAAAGTTGTCTTTCAGCAACTGAATTCTAAACCGATGAACTTCGACAATTTAACGATTCTTTCACCAAATTAATTGAAGGAGGAAATTAAAGGTATGTTGATGAGGAGTCTAATATAACCGCAAACAATTTATTTTCAACCCCCAAACACCTAAGATAGCGAGTATTCTGCCAAGGAAAAGAACACCTGATCATAGTGCTATCAGACGTTTAACACAAAGTGCTGCACCTTGCTTCTATCTTCGCATTTTTAAAAATCCGCGGTCTACTGAAAAGAATATACCTTGCACTGACCTTGCACTCCGAGCAAAGTATACTTTTATAAATTCTTCATAGCCAACTGAAGAATTGATAGATTAAAAGTTAAACCATTATCTGCGCCGTGTGAGTGTAATATGCCTTAATAATTCTGAGTTGGTACTTGCCTGAAATGGTGGTTGTTTATTCACTCTGATGAATCTCGAGTCTCGATATGCTCTTGAAGAGTGTTTACATTGAAATGGTCACTTTTGACTATTGACATCTGGTTTAACTAACTAACCAATCACTTGAACATTTCGCAGTGTTTCTGCGAATATTACACAGGCAATATGCAAATGAGATTGTGACTTTTTCTCATCTAAATAGCTGACGATGTCACGTATTCCATAACAGTTCCAGCCCTGTGAGATCAACATACAAATTCTTCTTAATAAATTAATAAAAGTCAAGTGAGCAGGTCTTGAGAATTTAGAGACTGAGTAAACACTCTTCCCGTCAATTCTCACCTGCTGCCGCCAGAGTGACATCAACGAGTAAACTAAAGTTGATGACGTAACTGTATCTGATTGGTTGTTATTCGGTTTTGAATGTTTGCATGCCAGTTAGCTAATCACAGACACTGCATGGATCGCAGGATGAAACTCTGCTGGACGTGTCTCTCGTCGGGATACACCTCTCTTCCCCGCAGAGGCTGCTTCAGTGGAGGGGAGAAGGCGAAAAAACACGAAAAGGCTCCGCGCTTACTTTTCACCTCTCCCCATTTCCCAGCCCGTCTGAAAAACTAAAAGAAGCCTCTGCGGAGGAGAGAGGGGGAATACACAGTGTGCGCGAAGAAAATCGTTTGTATCTCTGTCAACAGTTCTCTTAAAGATGTAAGCTGAACATGCACGTTATCATATTAAAGAGCTGTAAATGTCAAAAAACACAAACGTTCTACATTTTTAGAACGGAATAATTTTTAAAAAGTCATTCGGCCATAACAGCATTGACCAGCGACTAGACATGTCTTGGTTTTATGCAAATTTCGACTGTGTCACGTAATAGGCCATTTCCGAGTTGCCTTTTGCCTCAGTTTCAAAACGAGTCTTCGCTCGAACCTATTCAAATGCAAATGACTTTGATTTGCATGAAAATGGACGTGAAGGTGAAACTCGTTTTCATTTGAATGGTTTCGCATGTGGACTAATTTCGAAACGGAGAAAAATACTCTTGAAGAGAGTTTACATTGGAAATGGCCTAAAGCCTGGTTGTTTATCGCTTCGCCTGGTTGTCCTATCGCCTCTGTTACTTCAAAGAGGTTTTTTTACGATCGAGGCAATTATATGAGAACATTACACAGGCGATCGCTAACTTCGGCGGCGATTGGGGCGATAACGATCGCTTGAATCGCCCGTGTTCTATCCTTCTAGCTTCTCTTTCCCTTCCTCGCCGTAAAACTGTTATAACTGAAAAGATAGGAGGCCACGAGTTTGCTCTTTAATTGAAGGCTGCCATTGTGTTGGATCTAGGGCTAAAATGATTATTTTTCATAGGTCATTGCTCATACCAGGCGATCGGGACGATCATATGAGAACCCCCGATCGCTTCCAATCGCTTCGATCGCCTATATCGTCTCAGTATTTGCAAACGATCGATGCAATAGAAACGATTGGGGCTATCCTATGAGAACCAATCTTAATAATCGGTTCCGGTTTTGGACGACTGTTAACCTGGCATAAGGCGTTCTTTTTTTTCGCTTCAGAGGAAGAAGAGAAAAAGAAGAGAGAAATGTTTTATCAGGTGTTCCTTTTGTTTCTTCTTTCTCCCCCCGCCTCCTCTTCACTACAACGGAGAAAAGAAAGAAAGAAAGAAATCAGGAACACTTTTGTGTCTCGGACAAAAGATTGTTGTCCGCGAACGCGAGGAGTGTTTATAATAGTTATTTTCGGGTTTGAAATTTAGTAAATTTGTTACACCGACCACACAAGCCTTTTTCTTATTTTTCTCAAAATAAATTGCTTTTGGCGGAAACAAACTACATCAGATTTTTTTCGTACCCAATAGCTGACTATATATGGACATAATGAAAGAATTCGCCGCGAAATCAAGATTTTTTAAATATAAAATGTAAAATTTACTCTGCTGAAATTGCATGTTAATGCATTTTTGTTAGCTGCCGCACATGGAATACAGTAAAAACCCGCGTGTAAGAGCCTAGGGATTTAAGAACCTTCTGGCAGAAATTTGTTTTTTTAATACCCCAAAATATAAGAAGCTATTTAGCCCAACAAATTCCAACAGGTTCTTATATGTGGGGCAAAAGTGGGGGGGGGGGTTAACTATTTAATTTTTATATTTTTTACCATTGTATCATTTTTTATCATTTTATCATTGATCAATTAATGTTGTAGGTCTTTTGGCAACATGGGTAAATGAATAAATATTTATAATGAAGAACAGACAAGATTTTATACTATTTTCTGAAAATCTGTAGAAATTAAGAACCTAATTAAGAACCTACTTAGCCTGAACTGTCAATAAGTACCACATTATACAAGAACCTGTTTTGCCAAACTCTGAAAAAAGTAGGTTCTTACACGCGGGTTCACTGTAGTGCAACCCACCAACCGGACTATTCCCCATCCCGGGCTAATGCCTGCCAAAACTTTATTGATAGAAACTGAGAAATCAGCAACTTATGGCAAACATTGTTAGCAATAAAGGAAGCGGAACTGTACGCTGCCTGCAAGGTTATATTCGTCTGACTTACCGTGTACTTGTCATATTATTAAAAAAATCTTTTCGCGTCTTTCACATGTTCTACTGCCATAAATTTTAACTTTTGCCCTCAAATCAATAGTCCGCAGTTTCCATTGTCTCTTCGACATGTTCGATTTTCTTTAACTTCCTATGTTCATATTATAAATTAGCCTAACAGCTAAACACTATTAGGCTGTGTTCACACTTGGTGCCTTCGCACGATGCCCAAATACAATCCTCGCTGGGCACTAATGTGAACATACCTTTCAAGTGCCCACGCCATAATTCGGGCACTTAATGGTACTTGGGTACTTTGGTTTTCTGTGTGTGAACACAACGCTATTTGTTGCCGGTGCTCAGGTATCAGTGCTCGGGCACTAAGTATGAACATCGTGGCACTTACATAAAGTTCACTCATTCATTTAATAAAAGGGGAGATACAAACATTTCTGATGATTCAGCCTTTATTTGTGCTAAGGCTTACACCACTTTTATAATATTTCCCTTAATTTATTTCAAAGCTAAGGCTGTCATTATTGCCGCCATACTTAGGGGCCCAGCTGGCGTTAACTGAAAAAGAAAAAGAAAACTTGTTATTACCCAGCGAATATTGTACTACATACTCAGTGCGGAGTACTGGAGAGAAGTGAAGCAAAGTCAGTAGCAGCTTTGTTTATTATTACTGTACTTTACATTTTATGATTCTTTTCGTACATATCGTCAAAAACAACTTTTCTATTTTCAACGAGAATGGTATAAATAACTGCGCTTTTCTTTTTGAATTTTTTGGCAGGTACGGGATGGGCATTATATTTTAATTTATAATTTTTCATTGCAAGTAATAAAAAACGACATGGGGGTCTAGTGTATCGAATATTTAGCGAACTGGTATAGTTCTGTACTCATCTGCAATCGTCTCTCCGCCTGCCGTCCATTTATTACAGTCGGCCTCTGAAATGATTATTCTTTTTGATGATGATACGAATGTTTTACTGACGGGTCGGAGTTACAATCATGACGCCTTCAATAAATTTATACCTACTCAATTCTGGCAGCAGCAATGCATTGGAGGAAATCCACAGCCGGAGACGTCAAACCCACAAAAATGAGTTCCTTGTGGACAATAATCGTTCAGAGCCGTACAGAACTTCCCATGCCCATCACAAACTGAAAAACATTATAAGATTGTTCAGCGTGTTAGTCTTGCTCAAACGCAACATGAGATTATTTGCAAAGTACAGAGCCCAATAAAAAAAATCAAAACTACATGTCTTCCTCAACGTAAAGGAACACTCACAACCACGCTTGGCATCTTCATGCATGGGGTTTTCCTGTTTGTTTCCTAGACGAGCACCCTGCACGGCGATGGTCCCCAACATAATGAACAACATGCACAAATAAAATTTGCAATCCATGGTTGAACGACCGGGTTGAACTGCAACAGAAAAGTAGTCAGTATGTTTATGACTAAAAGCTCCTTTAGATTAAACTTATTTCTAAGATAAGTTTGACTTTGAAGGTCCTGAAGGGGGGTCATAAATCCCGGTTTCCAGCCCAATTTAGGTCCAAATCCCAGTTTCCAGGCTTATTTTGGTCCAAATCCCAGTTCATAAACAAGAAATCCTATTTCCATAAGTACAGGTTAAAAACCTGTACGTATAATGACTATAAATTTGATTTCATCGTTTCTGGGGTAAAGACACTCCCTCTTTCCATTCCATGCCACATGGGACCTTTCATCATATTGACTGTATTCTGACCACCAAGCTATTTCAGACCCGGTTTTGAAAAACTCTATGACTTCAGGATCCCAGGAATATTCTGATGGGGATACATTCACTTGCAGGAATCTTTGGAGGTACTTATAGAAAATCGCATTTTTGATATTTTCCCTTGTTTGACAAGTTTGTCTGATGTAAAAGCAACTTCATCCGCTTGCTCAACACATATATCACCAATCACGTGCTGACAAGTTTGCCATGTTTAAAAGGTGAATGAGCCAAAGTTTATCGATATTAATTCGAAACATCTTCGGACCTTCCTCGGAAATCTTCGGTTATCTTCGGCAATCTTTGGAAATTTTTGGAAAAATTCGGAAAATATTCGGAAACATTCGTATGACCTTCGGACAACAGTTTGAAAATCTTTGGAAATCTTCAGGAAATGGTCGGAAATCTTCGGAAAATCGACAAAAATCGCGTTATTAGTAGGTTTATAAAATAAACAAAATAATACACGGTTGCTTGGAGATATGAAATTTATCTTCTCGTGTTCAAATCGATCTCTCACTCGTTCGCTGCGCTCACTCGTGAACCTTCGAGTTGAACACTCGAAGATAAATTTCATATCTCCTGTACCAAACACTCCTTGTACAGTTTGAATTCGCCTTTTAATTACTTTCGTAAACTTTGCGATTCACTTGAATACATATAAATAAAGAAAAACTCAAAAAACTTGAAACTCATAAACTAAAACTTGAACCTAAACTTAACGGAATACAACAATTGAACAAGAATCGAAAAAAAAAAAACATACAAGAAAAAACGATTACTTACAAGATCTGTACGGCAACTCCGGATTAATATGAACTAATTTACAATCAAAGCATACGAGACTTTATACGGATTTGAAAACAAACAATAGCGCTAATGATGTTACGAAATTAACAATAAACGATTACATAATACGACGCCGAGAAACTAACTTGCAGAACAAATACATAATAATGAGCTACGCTAACAAAGAAACCAAAAAACCGAACAAAATACTGATAAGAAAATTTAAAACTAATTACAACGCAAAAACGCAAACACGAAAAAATTGAACCCTCGTGGCTACATCTCCACACAACCATGTATTATTCTCTATTTAAACAAACCCCTGATCACGAACATGATATGACCGCAGCGTAAAGCCTGGAAAAATACTGACTTTTTTGTGTCACAAGAACATACTATTCGAATAAAAGCAGATTGTGTGCGACTTCTACAAAGGAAAAGCTAGCTTAATGCTGCGCCAAAAGCCTAGCTGGTGTACTAGAGCGGGCCGCTCTACAAAATGGTTCACGTCTCGTACGCTCTCGAAGTTTCTTTGTCTGGTAGAAAGACTTAAAAAGTTGACTTTTACCAAGGCTTTCAACAATTCCAAACCGACAAAATCCGACAATTCGACGATCCTTTCAACAAATTAGTTGGAGGAGGACATTTAAGGTATGATGTTGAGAAGTCTAACCACAAACACTTTATTTTCAACCCCCAAACAACTAAGATAGCTATTAACTTACCAAGGAAAAGAACACCTGATGCTATCAGACGTTTAACACAAGTGCTGCATCTCACTACTAACTACGCATTTGTAAAAATCCGCGTTCTACAGACACGCCCACACACAAAAAACTTGTGAACGTTTAAAATCGCTTAAATATTTGGCGAATTCTTCATAATTGATCTCTGCGTGATTTGAAAGGAAATTATATTTTTTATTGAGGAGTTTCCAAAACTAAGACGTGCTATGCAAACGTTCGAAGTATAAAACTAATAGATTTATTCAGTTTTAACTGGTCTAACCGACTAACGGAACGCAGTTAAGTACCCTTTGGAATAGACAATTTGTTGCCTTTTTAAAATTCAATTGTGTTCAGTTGCCTATGAGTCTGCAACTTTAGTTTTGGCAACAGCTTATAAGACAGTTTGGAAGACCATTTGTTCTATAACATTTTGTTTCCATAAAAACGTTTTGCAACAAGTTCCGTTATATCTTTCTTGTACAGTATGTGGCCCTTGGTCCTGACGAAAAAGACGCGAACGTTTATTTCTTAGCCTAGAAGAAGAGCAGTGAGCTAAAATTTGTCCTGTAAGTTACCGTCACATCCAGCTAACATGTGAAAAGACAACAGCTTCTGTGCTCACTCGATTTCCCTTCAATTTGTCTCAAAACTTACCGAGAGGGCCGTCTTTGACCAAGTGTACAGTCACATCACCGACAACGAACTCTTTCCTATGCTGCAGTCTGCTTACAGGAAAGGGCACAGTACGGAAACCGCCCTACTGAGAGTTGTAAATGATATCTTGTCCAGCATGAATAAACAGCACGTGTCGATTCTGGTACTTCTTGATCTTAGTGCGGCATTTGAAAAATCGACCATGCCATACTATTACGTCGACTCGAGACCTCATTTGGTATCACTGACGCCGCTCTCGCATGGTTCTCATCGTATTTGTCTGGACGTTTTTTTTTTTTTTTTTTTTTTTCGTATTTGTCTGGACGTAGCCAGCGCGTGTCAGTAGATGGAGAAAGATCAGATAGTTACCCTTTACCTTATGGTGTGCCTCAGGGTTCATGTCTCGGGCCCCTGCTCTTCAGTAACTATGCCAGCAAGTTGTTCGATGTCATCAAGCTGTACCTGACTAGCGTACACGCATTTGCTGACGATACTCAGCTCTATTTATCCTTCAAGCCAGATAACTCCCATAGTGAAGCAGAGGCAATATATGCTGTGGAACAGTGATTCGCGCCATAAGGGCGTGGATGAACACTGACAAACTGAAACTTAATGATGACAAAACTGAGATCATGCTAATCGGAACCCGCCAACAACTTAACAAGGACAACCTAGATACTCTAACTGTAGGTGATACTAGTGTTTCTACTGTAAATGAGGCGCGAAATCTTGGTGTTTGGTTTGACTCACAGCTGAATTTCAACACAGAGACAAGATAAGCAAGGCTGACACTACGTAGAAATGAAAAAACCTTAACGGGACAACGACATGATAGAGTCCAAACTGAAAGCCAAAAATGCAAACTCTGGACAGCTGTTTCGACCTGATTGGGTCTCTTCAGCAGAGTGTATGCCGCACAGAATAGAACAACCAGCGCAAAGACAGTTGTCTATAAAGTGCTCGTGGTAATGACAATCCGGATGGGCTCAAATTCAAACACCCGCCCATTGATCATAGCCGCGTGACTATTACTCAATAGGTCAAGAATTCGAAATATCGTGTCGTTGTCTCGATAAGGAAAGTGAGAATAGACAGAACTATCCTTACACTGAAAACATGGACAAAACCATGTGAAAAACAACACTGCAAACATGGACAAAACCATGTGAAAACAGTGAAAATGTATTAGAGCTGTCTCCAGCTCCTACGTACACTAGCAGCATTTTCGTCCGCGGTCCCTTGCTTTCTATTGTCACTTTGAATTTCAACGTCCACATTAGAAAAACATGTAGTCTATCCTTTGGTACACTATATAAAATTAGACGCATCAGAAAATATCTAACGTTCAAGAGTGCACAAACATTAGTCCTTGCATTAGTAATTGGACGTCTAGATTACTGTAACAGTCTGCTGTACGGTTTACCAGCCAGTTACATTAACATGTTGCAACAGGTACAAAACGCTGCCGCAAGACTAATCTCGAATACCCCGCGTTTTGGTCACATTTCTCCGGTTATGCCGGAAAGACCTGCATTGGCTACCTGTTAAATACCGTATAATGTTTAAAATAGTTGTATTCACATTCAAGGATATACATAGTAGTGCCCCCACATATATTAATCATTTAATAAGACTCAAGCCAAAGTCAACTTATATGCTTCGTTCAAATACAAAGCACTTTCTGCTCGATCAGCCACGCAAAATGAAGAAGACAACAGGAGACAGGGCGTTCCTTGCCGCTGCACCAACTTTGTGGAACGCCCTCCCAGATGATCTGAGAGCTTTGGACAATTTAAAAAGTTTTAAGTCACAGCTAAAAACTCATTTTTTTAAATTAGCATATAATTTGTGTTCGTAGTGTTTTTAACATAGATTTTTATATAAGATAGACAGGGGCGAAATGTGTATTGGGGGCTTTAATCTTTTTTATTTAAGTTTTTAACCGATTTTAATTACATCGGGGTTTTTTCATAGGTATATATATATATGAATAATTTCTATAAGTACATTATTGTTGTAATACTATGATAACTATTTATGTAAAGCGCATTAGATCATATATGCATGGATTTTGCGCTATAGAAATAATAAAGTTATGTTATGTTATGTTACGGTGGTTCGGTTTGACGGCCCTTGGTCCGGACAGCGGGTCCTTGGTCCGGACACCACGCAATTATGCAAAAATTGTTCAAAATCCAATCTAAAGAAGTTTCTTGCACATTTTTAATATGCTTTTGTGTAATTCAGAAAAATAAATAACAATTTAAGGGAAGAGAGCTTTATTACGTCTCATCAACAATATACAGTGAGTATAAACTATAGCGCTTACTGAGCCTGATAAACGTGATTTGCATAAAGTTTGTATTAGAATTTTCGTTTTTGTTTTATTGTTGTAAAATGAAGTTTATTACGCCTTAGAACTCAAACGAAAGGTGTATCTTTTGTCAGACTATTGTTCTTTTAGTATTATTCAGTCTACCACCTTCAGAAGTTTTTACGTTATATTTGGTTGCCGTCAGTGTCCGGACCACGGACCTTGTCAGCAAAATTACTTAGAAATTTAAATTCGTTACTTTGGACGGAAACTCAAGCGGTCAATCAAATTTTTTACATTAGTTGAAAGAATATTTCCTATACATCAATTCTGCCAAAAATTACCCTTTTTAGCGTGCTCATTTCGGATATGCAGGAATGAAAAGAAAACCAGTTAATTTGAGGCGCCACAAGCTAAAATTGTATTTGGCCCTAAATCCGGAGAGCCCTTGGTCCGGACACTTTCGGTTCATCGTGTAATTTTCCGATAGGAAACAAATTTTTAATAAAGCCGAACCTTTCCAAAGATTTCTTGATTTGTTTGCTATCTTGACCTCGCTCGAAGGCTTTCCTGCTGGCGGTGAATTCGAGAATTTGTTCATGGTGCCTCAAATTAACTGGTTTTCTTTTCATTCCTGTATATCCGAAACTTTTTCCAAGAGTGATATCTCAAGCTATCAGGGCCAGTGATTTGTAATCGAAGGAGTTTCCTCGTAGAACAAAATAATATATGGCCATTTAAGACCTTTGCATTCTTGTGAGAGCAGTTGTCGTTGTTGAGGAGGTGAATGTGTTTTCCAATATCCACTGGCTTAAAAGCAGAAGTTGCGCGTAATTTTACTGTATATCAGTAAACCCGCGCGAAATGCCACAACAAACAGTAAACAAGCCCAATTTCCGGCATATTCCAAATGCTCAGTTGCTTTGAATCAGTGTCGACATTTTTGTTCGGAAAGTATTTGCGATGGCCGTATTGCTGATATTTTAATTTGTGTTTAATGCTGCGCCAAAAGCCTAGCTGTTGTAGCCGCTCTACCAAATGGTTCACGTCTCGAACGCTCTCGAAGTTTCTTTGTCTGGTAGAAAGACTTAAAAAGTTGACTTTTACCAAGGCTTTCAACAATTCCAAACCGACAAAATCCGACAATTCGACGATCCTTTCAACAAATTAGTTGGAGGAGAACATTTAAGGTATGATGTTGAGAAGTCTAACCACAAACATTTTATTTTCAACCCCCAAACACCTAAGATAGCTATTAACTTACCAAGGAAAAGAGCACCTGATGCTATCAGGACGTTTAACATAAGTGTTGCACCTGACTACAGACACGAATGAGCCTTGCGCTCCGAGCAACGTATACTTTTAAGAAACTCCTCATAGCTAACTGAAGAACTGATAGATTAAAAGTTAAACAATGATCTGCGTTGTGTAACTTACCTGAAATGTTGGTTGTTTTCACACTGATGGATCTCGTGTCTCGACTTTTACCGAAATGAATGTACTTGAAGAGTGTCTGCATTTAAATGGTCAGTTTTGATTGACGTCCGGTTTTACCAGAGTTAATATTAACTCTGGTTTTACTAACCAATCAATCGACCTTTTCGCAGTGTTTCTGCGAATATTACATAGGCGTTATGCAAATGAGATTGTGAAGCAAACTCGCCATGTTTTCAATAAAAGCGTTTTCTTAAATTGTTAGATTGAACCATTCTAAGTCGACGATACAAGACAGCCCACACACAAAAAACTTGTGAAACGTTTAAAATCGCTTGTAAAGTTCATTAATTATTCATGAGGGTGCAAACTAATCCCAGCACTGTATTCAGATCACATGTACAGAATTAACTTTTGATAGAGTCTTGATACAGACTCCTGCTCAGCTAATTAGTATTCATTAACTTTTGATACAGATCTCTACTGATTCGCATAACAATACTTTGCATTCAATTTATTGTTTTCATTTCACAAGTAGAATAAAATAATCGCGTCCGATCTGTATGGCCGTTTACAATGGCTCGCCTATCGGCTCGCCATTGTAAACGCCCATACAGATCTCCCGCTCATATTTTATCTACTACTTAAATATTTGGCGAATTCTTCATAATTGATCTTTGCGTGATTTGAAAGGAAATTATGCAAATTACGTTGTCTGGTTAAAAGTTGGTCCGGTTTTAAAGAAACCTTGCAAATTATTTCGATCTCAAAGTTTTTTATTGAGGAGTTTCCAAAACTAAGACGTGCTATGCAAACGTTTGAAGTATAAAACTAAAAGATTTCTTCAGTTTTAACTGGTCTAACGGAACGCAGTTAAATACCCTTTGGAATAGACAATTTGTTGCCTTTTTAAAATTCAATTGTGTTTAGTTGCCTATGAGTCTGCAACTTTAGTTTTGGCAACAGCTTATAAGACAGTTTGGAAGACCATTTGTTCTATAACATTTTGTTTCCATAAAAACGTTTTGCACTGAACAAGTTCCGTTATATCTTTCTTGTACAGTATGTGACCCTTGGTCCTGACGAAAAAGACGCGAACGTTTATTTCTTAGCCTAGAAGAACATGGAAGAAGAGCAGTGAGCTAAAATTTGTCCTGTAAGTTACCGTAACATCCAGCTAACATGTGGAAAGACAACAGCTTCTGTGCTCACTCGATTTCCCTGTAATATCGAAAACGGTGGTTTGGTTTGACGGCCCTTGGTCCGGACAGCGGGTCCTTGGTCCGAACACCACGCAATAATTATGAAAAAATTGTTCAAAATCCAATCTAAAGAAACTTCTTTCCCCGAGGCGACTGGTCTATTTTCCTAAATCAATTAATATTGAATGGATGTCCATGTATGATACACCATCTAAAAGGTACTGATCAGAATAGTTCATAAAACATGTCAAAAAGGAATAAAAAAGTAATTGCCTTGAAAAAATGACTTTAAAACGTAAAAAGAAAAAGGCTTTAAAATGTGTGTATCTCCGCATATAGTAGGTATACCCCTAAACTATAGCTTATTGTGCAGCTCTCAGTGTTGTGGTGAATTTCAGTTATGTTGCATCTCACATACGTATCAGGGAAAAAAGTTTTAAATGGCCATATATTGTTCTGTTCTACGAGGAAACTCCATCGATAACAAATCACTGGCCCTGATAGCTTCCCATATCACTCATCGGGAGAATTTTGAGAACAAAGGACAGACTCTGCGCATTACTGATGGATTATTCCAAGCTAAACGTGGCCAAAATACTTCCAAACTTGAAACAAGAACATATAACACGAATAAAAGCAGATTGTGTGCGACTTTTACAGAGAAAAGCTAGCTAATTGCTGCGCCAAAAGCCTAGCTGGTGTAGCCGCTTTACCAAATGGTTCACGTCTCGAACGCTCTCGAAGTTTCTTTGTAGAAAGACTTAAAATGTTGTTGACTTTCACCAAGGCTTTTAACAATTCCAAACCGAAGGAATCCGACAATTTGACGATTCTTTCAACAAATTACACCTCACTACTAACCTCGCATTTGTAAAAATCCACGTTCTATTGAAAAGAATATAAATTTCTCATAGCCAACTGAAGAATTGATAGATTAAAAGTTAAACAATGATCTGCGCCGTGTAACTTACCTGAAATGTTGGTTGTTTTTACACTGATGGATCTTGAGTCTCGACTTTTACCGAAATGAATGTACTTGAAGAGTGTCTGCATTTAAATGGTCAGTTTTGATTGACGCCCGGTTTTACTAACCAACCAATCGACCTTTTCGCAGTGTTTCTGCGAATATTACATAGGCGTTATGCAAATGAGATTGTGAAGCAAACTCGCCATGTTTTCAATAAAAGCGTTTTTTTAAAATTGTTAGATTGAACCATTCTAAGTCGACGATACAAGACAGCCCACACAAAAAAAACTTTTAAAATCGCTTAAATGATTGGCGAATTCTTCATAATCGATCTTTGCGTGATTTGAAAGGAAATTATGTAAATTAGATTGCCTGCTTAAAAGTTGTTCCGGTTTTTTCTTTACTTTCCTTTGTTCATATAATAAATTAGCCTAACAGCTAAACACTATTAGGTTGTGTTCACACTTGGTGCCTGGGCACGGTGCCAGAGTACGATTCTCGCTGGGCACAAAATACTATTTTATAATTCGGGCACTTATTTTTTTTTTATTAGGGCAATTAAGGTACTTGGGTACTTTGGTTTTCTGTGTGTGAACACAACGCTATTTGTTGCCGGTGCTCAGGCAACAGTGCTCGGGCTCTAAGTGATTCATTCATTTAATAAAAGAGAAGATACAAACATTTTTGGATGATTCAGCCTTTATTTGTGGTAACGCTTACATTGCAGCCACTTTTATAATGTTTCCCTTAATTTGTAATTTTATTTCAAAGCTAAGGCTGTCATCATTGCCGCCATACGTAGGGGTCCAGCTGGCGTTAACTGAAAAAGAAAAAGAAAACTTGTTATTACCCAGGGAATATTGTACTGATTGCTATCTATCAGTGCGGAGTACTGGAGAGAAGTAAAGCGATGTCAGTAGCAGCTTTGATTATTATTGTACGTTAAATTTTATGAGTCTTTTCGTACATATCGTCAAAAACAACTTACAATTTTCAGCGAGAATGGTATGCATAACTACGCTTTCCTTTTTGTATTTTTGCACGGGTACTGGGATGAACATTATATTTATAATATTTCATTGCAAGTAATACAAAAGCGACATGGGGGTCTAGTGTATCAAATATTTAGCGAACTGGCATAGTTCTGTACATATTTGCAACCATATCTCCGCCTGCCGTCCATTACAGTCGGCCTGAAAAATTATACTTTTTGACGATGATACCAGAAGTATATGATCCAGTACTTCTGATGATACGAATGTTTTACTGACAGGTCGGAGTTACAATCATGACGTGTTCGATAAATTCATACTTACTCAATCCTTGCAGCAACACAATTGTGGAGGAGATCCACAGTTGGCGAAGTCATACCCACAAAAATTAGTTCCTTGTGGACAATAACCGTTCAAACAGTACTTCCCATTCCCCGAACAAACTGAAAAACATTATAAGATTGTTTAGTGTGTTAGTACTGACCAAACGCAACAAGAGATTTTTTGCAAAGTACAGAGCCCTCCCCCCCCAAAAAAAAACAAAACAAAACAAAACAATAATAATAACAAAAAAATCAAAACTACTGTCTTCCTCAACGTAAAGAAACACTCACCAACACGCTTGGCATCTTCATGAATGGGGTTCTCCTGTTTGTTTTCTGGGCGAGCACCCTGCACGGAGATGGTCCCCAAAATAATGAACAACATGCACAAATAAAATTTGCAATCCATGGTTGAACGACCGGCTTGAACTGCAACAGAAAAACAGTCAGTATGTTTATGACTAAAAGTTCTTTAAGATTAAACGTATTTCTAAGATAAGTTTGACTTTGAAAAGGCTGAACAAATTTATAAAAGGCTCGCGCAGCATGATGTTATTATATTCTGAAACGTTTTAGAGAAATCAATGTTCAAACGAGAAAATTAAGGCTTCACAAAATAACACTCCCTCAAGAAAATTGGTTTATGAATTTGTCAATGAACAAGGGTTCTCCACGACCTTAAATACAAGGTTAACTTCAGTCGGGTTTCATTCAAAGGTTTGTATACTGTATAACCTAAAACACGGCAATTGGACCATTTTAAATTCGTACCTTTTCCTTGAAACTTGGAACTTGTGATAGATTGATCTGAGCAGGGCGACTTTCTTCAAGTACTGACTAAAAATGGCAAGAAATGCTTGGATTTATACCTAATAGGCCTCGTGTAATTTATGATTTTGCGTGAGGTGGCAGTCTTTTGCGATATGAATGATATGCAAGTTAAAAACAGGAACACGAATGTAAAACATATTCAGGGCAGAAAAACTGTCGTTCTACATGTCAGGAAGTTATGCTCTCTGTAATAACTTATTTTAAATATTAGGCGATCCTCGCAGCTTCATTCCGGCAGTCTTCCACCGATTTTCATTTTAAATAACCGGACGTTGTTATTGTGCCGGAGAGCGTAGTTTCCAATAGTTTTAGCCACATCAAAACTTTACCACAAATCCTCAATTTAACAAAACTGTAACCGGACGTCGCGCGTTATTGTGTGAGAGCATGATCTACAATAGTTTCAATCACATTTGAAATAACTGAACGTCGTTATTGTGTGAGAGCATGGTTTCCAATAGTTTCAATCAAATCTTAACTCACTTTGCCACAGTTCCTCATTTGAAATTACCGGACGTCGTTATTGTGTGAGAGCATGGTTTCCAATAGTTTCAATCACATCAGGCTTAACTCACTTTACGACAGATCATTATTTGAACCGGAGGTCGTTATTGGCGAGTGAGTGAATAGCTGGTCCGCCTGCGCGCGCCCTCAAGAAAATTGTGTTCTACATTTACTCTTTTACTTGCTACACCACAGGTGACCAAAGCGTACTAGAAGAAATTTATGGATTTGAAATTGGGTTGAGAATATCTAGTTTTCCTTTGAAAAGCTACAATAAAGCTTCAAACCTTACCTGGTGTCCTATTTTTGTCTTTACAGTGCTTCGGAAAGCCATACGCGGAACGGTTTAACACGTACTAAGACACTGACTAAGAGAGGGACAAGGTAGGAAAGCAAATCTTGAAAGCGTACGCACACCACTTCAAAAACATCGCTAAAAGTAGCTTAATTAAAATGAACAG
This sequence comes from Oculina patagonica, assembly GCF_052425735.1. Lineage (NCBI taxonomy): Eukaryota > Metazoa > Cnidaria > Anthozoa > Scleractinia > Oculinidae > Oculina > Oculina patagonica. Next base: position 4,290,882 of record NC_135763.1, read on the forward strand.
ATATACCTCGATCTTTTCCCTTTACGTTTTAACACCGATAAATATTCCATCTTTCCATGTGATTTAAATGCATACAAGCTGAAGTTTGGAGCTAAGAACTTTACTTGAATTCACAACTCCGGCTCGAATCGGCCGAAATAGGCCGTGCATGAAACCGAAAAGTTAATACTTGACTAAAGTTCAGTTTACACCCTAACGCTTTAGTGCAATAGCGCCTTAGCGGATGACAGCCCTCACAACCGTCACAAAAGTGCATTCTGCACTAAAAGTGCATCATATTTTTGTAAAGAAGAGGTTATTCGATGTCCAATTTCTAAACCCCGAAATCACTAAACCTAATTTGCTGTTTAGTTCTCAGTATACAGATATCAGCGATAAAATTGGATTCTTGGAAATTTGTTTGTTAGCGTAAATCATCGTTTTAGAAATAAAGCTTCTTATAAAGGCTCTTATAAATCAAAGATCTCTTCGAGATACCGACGATTTTGCATGAAGTATGAATAGGAGAAATGATAATATTGAAAGCGATTTGCGATGCATTAATCCAGGGCCGTAACCAGACCTTTGTCATGGACGAGGAAAGATCTTGCTAAGGGGTTGTCGGGGCAGGCCCTCTAGAAAATTTTGAAATCTAGAAGCTCTAAAACTCTTTCAGAGACATTTTTCTTGAATCATTTCTTGAGAAAATCAATCTTGTTTAACTAGGAATTCTTTTCCCAACAAAACAAATTTGGTTTTTAATTTTGGGTAAAAATCTAGACGAGGCAAGTGCCTTGTCTTGCCTCTTGCTAGTTACGGCCCTGCATTAATCCATTGACTCCCAAAGGCTTTAGTGCGCACCAACCCCCCAAATTTCCGGCTCGTGCGAGTGGAAAAATATACGATATGCGCACTTAATTCAGACAAATAATTTGTTTCTGAAGTAAACTTTAATTACAACTAGACACGCTGAAAGACCAATTTATGATTTAAAATGCTTATCAACCGTGATAAATTGATTCCAAACCAAACTTGAAACAGTGAAAAAAATTTCTTTACCTCCGCGCGCCATTTTAACAACTCGCAAAAACACGAACTCTTTGTACAAAATATAACACTAGCTCAAAACACTATGGTGAAAGGAAGGTTTTGATTCTGTACAACCGTCACTGACATTAATTTAACCACCAGTGGTATTATCTTGGTGCAGAAAAGCGGTCATTGGGATCCCGGATGATAAAATTATTTGCGAATCATGGTTTCGTGAGATAGCACAAAACCGCTATCAAAACTACTGAATTCCTTCCACAAAATTAACACTCACATTGTTTTTATGCTTTTCATCACTATATCTAATTACTAGTTGTACCTATCGGTAAGTGCCAACGAGCGAAATACTCATGTTTGTTCATAAGAACAGATATTGAATGGTTTTTGATAGAACTATATTTGAAATGACCAAAATATGGTAAATTGTATTTTAGGTAATATGCGAAAAAAGTGCTATTTCTCTGGTAAGACTAAAACTGCAAGGGACCGCAAACGATAATGCTGCTATTCGTAGGATCTACTGAGAGATCTGATCAGCAATAAAATGAAATAACAAACAACTGCAAGCAAGGCTGATCATACTACGTGGAAAATAGGCTTTGCGAGACAACACCACGACTGGAACCGATACAGCAGGATTGCAACCGCGGACAGCTGTTTCGTTCTTATTGGAACTCATAAGCGCGGTGTAGCGAATCTAAATGACGCCAGCCCAAAGGCCAACGCAAATAAATTGCCTAATAACAGCCTTACACGTGATGTGGCAGCGCGTGATTCGGGGACAAGTAGGTTCAGGGTACGGAACTTGATACAGTGTACGGGTTATTGGGCAATTTATTTGCGTTGGCAGCTGGCGTCATTTAGATTCGCTACACCGCGCTGATGAGTTCCAATAAGAACGAAACAGCTGTCCGCGGTTGCAATCCTGCTGTATCGGTTCCAGTCGTGGTGTTGTCTCGCAAAGCCTATTTTCCACGTAGTATGATCAGCCTTGCTTGCAGTTGTTTGTTATTTCTCTGGTGTTCATAAATGACACAGGCTTGATAGCCTGCGTAGCAGGCGCCATAGTTTCCAGCGCGCGTATTCTCGCGATCGCGCACTCTTTTAAACACACTAAAAACGTACACAGATGTCTGCTACGCAGGCTACGGGTTTGACAGATTGATAACTCTTGACAAATCTTTAAATTCTTTTCAACGTTAAAATGTCACAAAATGTAGGCAATAAATGAGGTTTAATCACTGTTTTTTAAATACTTTACAACACGCGGTGGTTAAAATGTTTCCGTCCACAAAAGGGATACTTGCATTTCAAGAACTTCTTATAAATCAAATCCCAAAATCAAAACTGCTTTTTTAAAAATAATTTTCAGTAATCAGAGACAGTAATGCACGGGTCAGATTTCAGTCTCGCATGCGAAGTGTCATGTTCAGTTACGCAAAACTTGAAAAATTTGAACAGAAAACCAAACTTGAACGGTCAAGGATTATTTGGAGACAAAATTTTTTATTCAAGTTAACATAACATTTGCCGTTAGAAGCAAAAAACTTTTGACTTTCTTGTGTGTATGACATGCAGTAATTTTAGTGAGCGTCGCTTTGTATTGATGTTATTCCTACGCGGAGCGAAAATGCGTGCCAAATAAAATATAATAAACGGTATTTGATTTGGAATAAATCATCGGTCAAACAATTACTATAAACACAATCAACACTAAAAGGAAGCATTTACCCGACTTCAGCATTCTCATTAGTCAAGAAAACTCTATTTGAAGTCAACAGTCCGCTTTTGATTTTCATGTCTCTCTTCGATCGTAAATCAAAGGACTCCAAAGTCGAAAGATTATTTCATCGCTTTGAAGACCTTGATGTTCATTTTTTCGGCGGTCGAATATTCTGTAGGGTATTCTCTTTCGATTTATAATTCCCTAAAGGTGTATTTATCGGTAAAGGGATGAATGACCATATTGAAAATTTTAACAGCGAGCCGCGTGGACGCTATTTTGGTAGTTTGCTCTCTAGCAAGGAGTGAGAGACTGGGAACCAGTTGGGAAGAACAATACAACCCAAATATGGGGTTTACTTACACCCAAATATGGTAAAAAAAAAGTCCCTTACGCAGAACTTAAGATTTTCTCTGCCTATACACTCATACGCACACGGCTCTATGATTCTGCCGCCTCGACAGCCTCGCCTCTTGGCTCGGCTGTCTCGTTGGCAATAAAAATACTTGTTTGCATTTTCTGAAGTACTGTAGTAAATATTTACATGTAAAAGGTTGTAAACTGAACACAATTAAAATCAAAGCGACTTAAATAAACACCGCGACGGTGAGTCGGCCGTAAGAGATAGGTATCAGATGTCACTATGAGCTTTTCAAATCAATTCGCTTCAAAAGCCTAAAATTCCAAACGTAAGCTGGACAAATAAAAGAAACTTGTAAGAAGTTTTATATTAGATTAATTCTCATTCAACATGAAGCTTATAATCTATTCCAAAGCTTCAAAATTCTGCACATTTTTGAAGCCGTGAGATCCTGCATTATTCACGCTAGCAGTCAATTTTTCACTCAGTGGCTTTACCGATCCTTCTAAAAATTCCATTCAAGTTCGAAGCAATATTGTACATTACCATTTTCCTTTCTAAAGTCTTCGAAGCTGCATTTAGTCGTGATCAAGTCAAAAACACATTGAGAGTGTCATGTCACAAGGTCTTCTTGGCCGCCGAAGGAAAAATTAATTTCTCGCAGGGAACGGTTTTAACACACTGTACTCCATGATTTTCCATTTTAGATCCACTTAAACATTGATCGGTTTTTCTTCATTTCATTTTAAGCTTTAAAATGGAATTTTCCGTCTTCAGAATGGAAGTTTGTAAAAACGGCGGTGCCGCGAGGCGCCATGATCTTCTTGTTCATTTCGTTACAGAGGAAGATTGCGTGACGAGCTAAAAATACTTCTTTCAATAAAGACAACATGCATTGTGTCGACTTGTAACAATAGAAAATCGCATTGGCCAATATGCTCTAACAATGAAGATTCGCAGCAGCTTTTCAGCATGTTAAAACTAAGCGATTCAATCGATGAATAGCAGAGATCTTTGAAAAATACCTCCCTTTAATTTGCAAAAGGCTAGATGACGAGCGACGCGTGAAAATGACAAAAGTTATAGACTGTAGTCTCGACACGGAAAGGCCATCGAAATTGCCTGACTTATACCTTTTTCTTTTGTTGAAGCCATCGAGAAATTGCTTTCCATAGATAACAAACGCATCAAATCGAACAAAACTACAGAACACAACCAGCAAAAGGTAATCTTTATTTATCTCGCTTTCATTAGATAACGCTTCGGGATCAGAAGTTCGAACGCATTCCTATTGAGTGATGTTTTTATCATCCACAGCGAAAAAATATTCCCTTGAGAAATCAAAACAATCCCTTGAGAAATTAAAACAGTCCCTTAAGAGTTAACAAAAATTCGGCAAGAGAGTGCCTTCATTGTCCACTATACTTATTATTTTACTTTAACAAGCAAATTAGTCGAAAAAAGAGTGTATTTTAATAAAAAAAAATAAATTATTAAGGCAAATATTTCTTCGTAGCCGGACTGTCCTTGGTTGTTATTCAGAACTTTAATCACTTCAAAGGAAATAATTCACTGAAAGCCACGTGGAACGTGGAAGCGAAGACTCATTTGCTATCATGTGTGCACTGCCCTGTCTGGCAAATAAACTGTTGAACATAAATTTCTTGAGGGCGCGCGCACGCGGACCAGCTATTCGCTAACAGGCGGCAAAAACGACGTCCGGTTATTTTGAAACGAGGAACTGTGGCAAAGTGAGTTGAGATTTGATTGGAAACCATGCTTTCACACAATAACGACGTCCGGTTATTTTGAAATGAGGAACTGTGGCAAAGTGAGTTAAGATTTGATTGGAAATCATGCTCTCACACAATAACGACGTCCGGTTATTTCAAACGAGGAACTGTGGCAAAGTGAGTTAAGATTTGATTGAAACTATTGGAAACCATGCTCTCACACAATAACGACGTCCGGTTATTTCAAATGTGATTGAAACTATTGTAGATCATGCTCTCACACAATAACGACGTCCGGTTTCAGTTTCAGTTAAATTGAGGATTTGTGGTAAAGTTTTGATGTGGCTAAAACTATTGGAAACTACGCTCTCCGGCACAATAACAACGTCCGGTTATTTAAAATGAAAATCGGTGGAAGACTGCCGGAATGAAGCTGCGAGGATCGCCTAATATTTAAAATAAGTTATTACAGAGAGCATAACTTCCTGACATGTAGAACGACAGTTTTTCTGCCCTGAATATGTTTTACATTCGTGTTCCTGTTTTTAACTTGCATATCATTCATATCGCAAAAGACTGCCACCTCACGCAAAATCATAAATTACACGAGGCCTATTAGGTATAAATCCAAGCATTTCTTGCCATTTTTAGTCAGTACTTGAAGAAAGTCGCCCTGCTCAGATCAATCTATCACAAGTTCCAAGTTTCAAGGAAAAGGTACGAATTTAAAATGGTCCAATTGCCGTGTTTTAGGTTATACAGTATACAAACCTTTGAATGAAACCCGACTGAAGTTAACCTTGTATTTAAGGTCGTGGAGAACCCTTGTTCATTGACAAATTCATAAACCAATTTTCTTGAGGGAGTGTTATTTTGTGAAGCCTTAATTTTCTCGTTTGAACATTGATTTCTCTAAAACGTTTCAGAATATAATAACATCATGCTGCGCGAGCCTTTTATAAATTTGTTCAGCCTTTTCAAAGTCAAACTTATCTTAGAAATACGTTTAATCTTAAAGAACTTTTAGTCATAAACATACTGACTGTTTTTCTGTTGCAGTTCAAGCCGGTCGTTCAACCATGGATTGCAAATTTTATTTGTGCATGTTGTTCATTATTTTGGGGACCATCTCCGTGCAGGGTGCTCGCCCAGAAAACAAACAGGAGAACCCCATTCATGAAGATGCCAAGCGTGTTGGTGAGTGTTTCTTTACGTTGAGGAAGACAGTAGTTTTGATTTTTTTGTTATTATTATTGTTTTGTTTTGGGGGGGGGGGGTGGGGGCTCTGTACTTTGCAAATAATCTCTTGTTGCGTTTGGTCAGGACTAACACACTAAACAATCTTATAATGTTTTTCAGTTTGTTCGGGGAATGGGAAGTACTGTTTGAACGGTTATTGTCCACAAGGAACTAATTTTTGTGGGTATGACTTCGCCAACTGTGGATCTCCTCCACAATTGTGTTGCTGCAAGGATTGAGTAAGTATGAATTTATCGAACACGTCATGATTGTAACACGGACCTGTCAGTAAAACATTCGTATCATCAGAAGTACTGGATCATATACTTCTGGTATCATCGTCAAAAAGTATAATTTTTCAGGCCGACTGTAATGGAAGACAGGCGGAGATATGGTTGCAAATATGTACAGAACTATGCCAGTTCGCTAAATATTTGATACACTAGACCCCCATGTCGCTTTTGTATTACTTGCAATGAAATATTATAAATATAATGTTCATCCCATACCCGTGCAAAAATGCAAAAAGGAAAGCGTAGTTATGTATACCATTTTCGCTGAAAATTGTAAAGTTGTTTTTGACGATATGTACGAAAAGACTCATAAAATTTAACGTACAATAATAATCAAAGCTGCTACTGACATCGCTTTACTTCTCTCCAGTACTCCGCACTGATAGGTAGCAATCAGTACAATATTCCCTGGGTAATAAGAAGTTTTCTTTTTCTTTTTCAGTTAACGCCAGCTGGACCCCTACGTATGGCGGCAATGATGACAGCCTTAGCTTTGAAATAAAATTACAAATTAAGGGAAACATTACAAAAGTGGCTGTAATGTAAGCGTTAGCACAAATAAAGGCTGAATCATCCAAAAATGTTTGTATCTTATTTTTATTAAATGAATGAATGAACTTTATTAAGTGCAGGCTCGTAACCAGGATTTTTCATAGGGGGGGGGGGGGGTGCATATGAACGCCTCCGGTGGGAAATCCTGAGCGCCGCGGCGAGAGTTACGTCGGGGGGTATGGGGGTATCCTCCCCCAGGAAATTTTGAAAAAGTGGGTTATCTTAGACAGCATTTCGTGCGTTTTGAAGACTTTGTAAGGAAACAAAGCAGGTAAAAGTGAAGGTAGCAACGACAATAATCTGGTACATTTTTAAATTCAAAACGAATTTTTAGAAACAGAACCTTGTAAACGTAATTTACAATTTATTCAGATAACAATGACGGCAGTACACAAAAGGAGAGACTGTCCACAGCCTCTATTTTTCAACTTAAAAAAAGGGAGAGAATTGGCGAGCGCTTCTCGCCGTTCTTTTCCCGTGCTCATCGAACGAAAAAGTGCGAAAAAATAGAGGGCAGAGAACAGTCTAACAAAAGGAAAACAGGAAAAAGATAGGTACCTTTTTTTCAGTGTGAAATGGTAATTAAATAAATAAATCAGCCAGGGTCAGTTTGTTGATCTTTTTAGCAGTGCACTGAACTTCTTGGGTGCGTCCGAGCCCAACAAGTACCCAGTCTCCTCTCTTTTTGGTAGCGCGGGAATATGGAACTTTAAACGGTTTGACTATACGAGACTATGAAGGACGTTAGAAAGAATGTATCGTTGAAATTAACCTAGCCTAGAATCACACAATTCGGTCAAAAATATACCACACAAATCTACAAATGGTGGTTCTCCAACCCAAAGGACCATATTGAATGTAAATCGTCGAAGTACAGAGATACCATTTTCCTTTATTTAGCTAGTTTATTTATTTATTCATTTTGATGTATTTTTTTCACAATGAGCGGACTTCCAGGGCTCGTGGGGGGGGGGGGGTTGCGGACGCACCCATCGCACCCCCCTTCCCTACGGGCCTGAAGTGCCATATTGTTTAGCTGTTTGGCTAATTTATTATATGAACAAAAGAAATTGTTCATAGAAATTAAATTGTGTGTCAGCTAACAAAAATGCATTTACATGCAATTTCAGAGTTTATTATACATTGTAGTCATTATCTGTCTTGTCATTGGCTAAGAGCCTACAGTTAATTCTGAGAATCAGCGCAACCTAGAGATTAGTGAATAATCTGCTAGTAGATTATTCACTAATCTGTAGGTTGGGCGCGCAATGCATGATTTCCGAGAGCAGTGTGGAACACATCTGACAGCAAAGGAAATTCAGTTTGTCGATTCGCTTCTTCTTTAACTGAGCAAAACATTTACTTAAATTGAACAATTGCTGGACAATAAATTCTCGGAAAACACACTGAAAATGACCGACAAAGATTGCGAAGGAACTATTCCACGAATACCTTGGGAGAAAAGCATTCAGAAGCAGGACGACAAGTAGGAATTTGTAGAACGGTTGTAATCGTTTTATCCTTATTTTTTTCCAGAAAAACAATGTATAATAAAACAATTATCAAATTTCGTTTTTGTCTCGTGTTACGTCACGGTCACGTCGTTCACGACGTGACCGTGACATAACACGAGAATATTCGATTTGACTCACTCGCTCAGGATAGTGCTTTGTGTAAGACATCACGTAAGGTAACAAGGTAAGAAATAGACCTTTTGTGGTTGTATTCCAAGTGAACTTTTTAGACGTTCATTGTAACGCTCTAGACGTTATATGTGGTTTTTCTTCGAGTGGAATTGCTACACATATATTGTATTAAAATGCTCGGAATACTTGAGACGTACTATTTTACTTTTAGGCCATATGGGGTAGGGGTTTGGCAATTTTTCTGGGCAGTTTTTTTTTACAGTATTAGCTTACTGTACGGTCAGCCTTTCTGTTTTTTATTTGTTCGTATTTATATACATTATGCTGATAAGATGCATCAGGATGCTGTTCTTCGTATTGTGCGTTTTCTCTTTGTCGAGTTTTAAAAGTGTTTATTTACACATTTGGGACATATAGTGTAAATGTTTGGATTATAAGGGATGTACTGTTAATCTCTTCTCTTCCCTTTTGAAGAAAATAATGGTTTGTGTATATTACACGAAGTACTGTCTTTTGTAATACCGCCAAATCTGATAATCAGATTTTATCGAACTGAATTGAAAAAACAGATGTTGTTTTTGACTTGACTAATAGTTGTGTTTATTTTAAGACGTCAAGTAAGGATATGAAGTGACAATAACACAAGGTGGCAAGGTAAATTTCTATAGCAGGTTTTGCAGTCAGAGAATAACCTAATTGTCTCCAAACACATGGTGTGTGGATAAATGTAAACTGTTAGTTGATTGCAATTTGCTACAAGATTGTCTCATGGTCTCGTTTGGTCGTCCCCCTGCGGCATGGTCTCCATGAATTCGGTGCCTATGAAGTGAAAAATATTTTTGCGTTTTTTTGTAGCTTGTTATATGTACTTTTCGAAATGCCCAAAAGCGAATAGTGTTAAAGAGAGAAAAATCCGAGTTTTTGCCGCCTAAAGTTCGAATTTGACGTCTGAAAAGTGGGGCCAGTTCGCGCGCGGCCAAAACGATCATATTACAAGGTCGTGACGTAGGAAATTGTTCAGACGACTCGAGCGTAATCAGTTCGGATGTATTCCAATTCTGGAAGAAAGCGTGACGTCACTTTTCTATTGTTCTTGCGAAAATATGCAAAAATCGGCCAAAATAATAGAGCGAAATTGGTGCCTTATACATAAAGTTGTCTACCAGTCTCTACGCGCAATATCCGGGAACTTTGAGCAGCAATTCCAGTAAAACAAAGATGGATGCCAATTCGGTCGCATTTGGGCGAGAATAGAAGGTTTGAAAACGGCAATTTAAGCAACGAAAAGATCGCGGATCGTGGAGGCCGCCGCCATGATGGCGGACTTGAAATGTAAGTACCTAGATTTATGTTCTGTTTTCTCTTTGATGGAGAATTTTGTAGTCGAAGTGAACAATTTTCCTCGAATGTGTCGTTGTTCATTGTTGTTTTTCTAAAGTTTCGTCGCTGGTAACCACCTAGGAAAAATGGTAACACTTTTTAAAGTTGACCGCTTGGATGCATTCCTTAGTGCGTCGCTTTGATGATGAGAAGAGAGCTAAAGTTCGCTCCGATAATAGCGAACGGGGCAAATGTTTTGGCATTTTTACGGCATTACTTCGAAATGAAGATTCGTTTAAGCACATCTGAAGGTGTGAAAAAATCATTGAGAGTACAGGGACTTGGTTTTTATTTTTTCTACTTCGAAATGAACTTGAAAGTGTTTCTCAAATCGATGTTCTAAAGTTTACTGATGAGTATATTTCATGCTCCTTGTTAAATGTTGTTACGTTTGTGTTGATTCTCTCTACTGAAATTGTAAGGAATGGAGAATCATTCTCAAATTGTAGAGAACTCTTGCCGCATATAACATGCAGACTCTTCCAACAGCAAATATCCCTACTGTGGCAACAAAATGTGGCTAATGAAGGGCTGAAAATGTTGAAGAAGGAGGGGAGATGTATGTGCAGGTTGGCTTGCAAAAATTAAAAAAAAAACGTGCAAGAGGGGTAGCCACAAGATGAATTGCCATTTTAATTTTTATCATTTTCCCAGTGCTCTCTGATCAATTATTCCAGGCCATTATATGCATGTTAGGGACAGGGCAGTAAAATTTCTTGTTTAGTGAGTATAGAGTCTCTGGGTTGTGTGCCACTTATTGTTTGAGAGGTTGCCTATTTACCGAGTTAGGATTTCGAGTTGGATTTTGAGTTAGGATTACGAGTTGGATTTTGAGTTAGGATTTCGAGTTGGATTTTCGAGTTGCTTACCGTACTAAACACTCCGGTTAGCCGACTATACACGCCGGTTAGCCTACTATGCACTCGCGTTAGCCTACTATACACGCCGGTCAGCCTACTATGCACTCCTGTTAGCCTATTATTCACTTCGGTTAGCCTACTATGCACTCCGGTTAGCCAGTTTACGTTTGGCTTTCAATAATTGTAATGGGTTTTGCTTTGTCAAAAAAAAAAAATCCTGACTCGAAAATCCTAACTCGAAGATCCAACTTGAAAATCCAACTCAAAATCCTTACTCGAAAATCTAACTCAAAAATCCACCTTAAAATCCTAACTCGAAAATGCAACTTGAAAATCCAACTCGAAAACCTTACTCGGGAGTTAGTCTGTCTCGAGTCTTTTCACAAAGCTTTTTTCTAACTTTGTATCAGTGTATAACAATTCATTGTTGTTTTTATGTTACTATTTTTGTTTATAAAGTTAAGTGTTTTTAAAAGTTCATTCAGAACTAAAAATTAGGTCAATATATTATGAGTGCAAGTTAAAGTTAAAACTGTTTTTGTGATTTGTTTGTAGGTGGATGGAGGAACAAAGAGGAAAAAGGAATTGTAAACTGTTGTTGTTGAATAAAACACCAGTGTCCTGACACATTTAAAACGAAAATACTTTCTTCTCTCACGTGTGCAGTTTAATGTGGACAACAAGAGCAAATTTGCTATTCCCAGACTTAAATGAACTGAATTACAACCAAGGATTTTTCAATTTGCAGTCGAAAAAAACCGTCTTGCACACCCTGGAATCTGAGAAAGAATTTTAAAGAAATATTTTGCTATGGAAAATGTTCTGCTGGCATGAACATACAGATTTTTTTCATGTTCTTTACCCTTTGATAATAACTTGTATATTAGCACAGAATCAAATTCTTTCGGTTCAGAGGGGAATAATTCGTAGCTGCAAAAAATTTCAATGACCAACATTTATTGTGCCACCATGACAAAATATTATTGATTAAAGCATCGGTAAATAAGACTGCAACACTGGAAGTAAACTGCATTTTTAATATCAAGCTCTTTTGCTCCTTTTCTGTCCGCGCAATACAATTTACAAGATATAAGCCTTAACATAAAACTATACATAAAAACTACGAACGGGATAAAAGTTTATAATAGTCAACTCAACATGGGCCAAACGAGGTCCGTCAAGAGCGACGCGTTCGCGTTTTAAAACTCAATCGAATCTCATGGCAAGATTTGAGCACGTTCAACGTCGAGAAAAGCGCAAGAGTTTCGAGAGGGAACGGGATTTTAGGCAGAACGCGAGCAAAAGTCTGTTGACAAAATTAATTTCCCTCGATATGTTCGCGCTTACATGATTAAAGATTAAATAAAACGGAGGACTTACGAGAAGAGACAGCGAACTACCGTCAATTTTATGGAGGTACGAAGCTTGTTTACATCGTCAAAGCCTCAACCACGATGAAGAAGAAGTCTGCGGCATGAAATTTATAAAAAATTCGATATGTACTTTCCTTGTGGTTGTCCGCCATCTTGAATTTGGCTACCGCGAAACATGTTATGAAATGCGATCCAATGTTTTGATCAATGACGTTTCGTGACGTAGAACAATTGTTTTCGTTTCTTCCAGAAATGGAATCCAACCGAACTGGTAATGGTGAATAAGAGAAGTGTGAGTACAAGAGGCAACCAATGCGTGCTCGGTGGCCCCAATAAAACCAATTGCCGGGACAAAACAAGTACAGCGAGAGTATCGATGCATTATCTACACAAAAACTAAACTTTGCGGCAGAACTGGAGTCGGTTTTTGCGAATTCACGGCGACGATGTCCCACAAATCAGCCTCCAGCACATTTTGACGAAAGCTGCAGCGATGGTCTTCGATAAAGCGTTGGCGGCATTTTATTCAGACAGTGAAAACCATGTCCAGCTAGAGGTATCTAATCCAAGTGGCTATTGCCACAAGAAACACTGCTCGTCAAACTTTCCTCTTGTCTCTCGCGATCGGAAAGCACATCCATTAAATTTTGTATTTATGCACTTAGCTTTATAAATATATTTGTAGATTTGTTTTGATTTCTCAAAGCACACCACGACTCGCGCGAGAATATATGATGTAAATGAATCATACAATAAATGTAACGGTAAATAAAGGCGCCCCAAGTTATTTAGTCAAGTAATGTATGGTTTTATAGGCTGTGTTATAATTAATGAAGCTATCCGGTAATTCGAAGTTATTGCTTCCTTTCTGGGCGCCATTTTGATTTTTGGTTTATAGTGGAAACTACAGCACCTGAATATACTTTATTTTTGACACCTACGAATGCCACGTAGAAGAATTATTATTATATAATAGAAACTGAATATATCTGGAATATTTACAATATGCATGCTGTTAAAGAAAGCAGTCTATACTAACACATGTAAATGTAAATATAAAGTAGGCCCTGGCCCTGGTCAAAGATTGTATACCTGTCTTATTGAATGAAACCTTTGTTACTCTCATTTGATTAATACACAAGTTCCATCAGTTTACAACACACATATAGTGAGACTGAAGTATAGCAACTTAGTGTTGATGGAATGCTAGCCCATAGCAGATAACCCCCAGCATATCAGGATTTCCCTGATAATTTTTAAGTAACCATTCATACTCCTCGGTTGTGTGAGGCACTCACTGAGATTTTAGTGTCTCACTCAACAGCACAAGGCAATGGCTCAGGACTCAAATTCAGACCACTTGATCCGGTGTTCCAAATGCTAACTGTTAGGCCATGGTGTCTCCCTGGAATGTGCTGATGTGTCAAATGTTGCTATTATACATTTTTTAAGTTTCCCAAATCCAAGTTTCTGGTTCTCTCAAAACAGTAGTATTGTTTCCATTCTATTATTAGTAACCCAGACCCCAGTCTCCCGGTTGAACAAAGTGAGTTTTGATCATTACCTTTATTTTTATTCAAACCCTTTGTACCTGTCAACTTGATGTTTTAGTTATAAAAACAAAGAAAATCATTCTGTACTTTTTTTTTCATGGACTGGTACTTTCAAGTGCACATGAACAATAAACTAAACTAGTAACAGTTCTCACTAGCTGCCCCCGCCTTATTATAATTTGTTTTACAGCAATAAACTAATATAAGATTAGTGGAGTCTTTTTGTCGCCTTTATTTATTGATGCCGATGGACTGCACAATAAATTAGGCTTCTTTTTTCTGTGCCATCTACGTCACGTTATTGTTTGCTGCGGAATTTCTTGTTGTGTGACACCGTTGCGTCCTAATTAATAAATTCACAAGTTCAAGTCGAATATATTACCTAGCGGAAATAACACATGGTAACACATTATTCGTGGTGACAACACGCAAGCTTATTTCCGTCCGGGCTTATAACATTAACAAAACGAACTTACCGCAATAATTTTCAGGCCAAAAAGCCTAACAATTCCACGAGTAACAAAATATGGCACATTCAACGATTCGAAAAAAACAATTTTTTGATCCTTATTCAACCACTCTTTGGATCAAATATACTGACAGTTTGTTACCGAAACGAATTACAGTGTCATGACAAAGTTCACGCTTTTGTTTATTACTCGTCGTAAGATGTATACGGTTTCCACTTGTTTTCACGACGTTCAGTCGCTGACTAAAATAAGAAACTCTTTGTCCCCGGATGATACACCTGTTATGCCTTCCATGTCATTTCCGTATCATTTCAATTTCAGGTACACGTTTCAGCTATTTTTCAAGCAACTGACGTTTCTTGTGCATGTGATCACAGTGCGACGGCTATTTTTATCCTTTGCGATACTGACTTCCGTTGCTCCTTTGCAAGCGTTCCGGCAATCCTTTGCGAGCATTTGGGCAATCCTTTGCGAGCCGCTTTGACCAAAATCGAGATTTTTTCCGGTACCGTTCACTAAATGCACATATTTTACCTACCTACGCGGGGACTTCTAAGGTGCCTCCTCGGGTTCCGGCCTCTGGGCCGGAACCCCTGCGGGGGCAAAAATTACATCATAGTAGGATACCAATACAAATGTTTATTGTGGCAGTGCAGTGTCAGGGGGGGTGTTTTCATGATCCCTGGTGTGAGATCAAAAATTAATACTGTTACAACGACTCCGATTTACTAATTCGAAACGAAACGAAACGAAACGACTCGATAACTTCTATTCGAACGACCTTTTCGTATCCACCAGCGAACAACGAATGCAAAAGACTCTAAACTAAAACACGAAAACTAGCATACTAATAAGTCAAAGTCCCGTAGCACGAAAACTAATTATTCCCTATGGGACGCGGCTTAAACAAACATTCGCCGCAACATTCTCCCCCTCGAACAGGGTTATAGTTCTGTTCCTATTCTCTTCCTTAAAGTTTCAGTGGGCAGAATTTCGTAATGGGTCTCACGTAATCCTTTCCTGCGGTCCTGACGCGTACAACTCTGACTTGACCATCAGGTCCTGGAAACACTTCTTGAATTCGTCCCAAAGGCCACTGCCCCTTTGGATTACTGGTATCGACTAAGAGGACAACATCTCCAGGAGCAACATTGCGTTTCTGATCAACCCATTTACTGCGAGTGTTTAGCGTTGAAAGGTACTCTTTCATCCATCTCCTCCAACACTTGTTAATAAGATCTTGAACGAAACGCCAGCGATTTCTGGGATTGAATGCAATTTCATCGATGACTCGTGGTGCAAGTTGTCCTCCTGCTTGGCCATAGAGGAAATCGTTAGGAGTTAGGACATGTTCGTCGTTTGGATCACTGCTACAATAGGTGAGTGGACGAGAATTCAAAATCCCCGCTACTTCGACGACAGCTGTCAAAAGCTCTTCATCCGTAACTTTGGTCTCTCCTAGGATAGCGCGCAAGGCTCTCTTCGCCGATTTAATTAAGGCCTCGAAAACTCCTCCATGATGGGATCCGCCAGGGGGGTTGAAACGCCACCGAATTCCGTCATTGCTTGTCTGCTCTTTGATCTTGGTTTGATCCAGATTTGAAACAAGTTCTCGTAACTCTTTCTCGGCTGATGTAAAGTTTGTGCCATTGTCACTAATCATTATTTCCGGTTTGCCACGCCTTCGGACCATCCTGGAAAATGCGTTCAGGAAACTTGCTGTATCCAACGAAAAGGCTACCTCCAAATGAACTGCTCGTGAACTCGCACAAGTAAAGAGACACAAATAACGCTTCGCGGACACTTTTCTTGTCAGCTTGACAACGAATGGACCAGCAAAATCGACTCCGCAATGGGCGAAACATCGCAACGATGTTCCCAGCCTGACATCTGGTAGGGGTGCCATGATTTGTTCACCTCTGCGTTTTCTTTGAAGCTTACAGAAGTTGCACTCTCGTTCCCATCGCTTGATTTCTTCTCTGCCATTGACAATCCAAAATTTTTGTCGTAGCTCAGCAAGAGTAAAGTTCACTCCAAGGTTGTGATGTCCTTGATTATGAATGTGAGCAACGACGAGCTTCGAAACGTGATGTTTCTTCGGTAATATAACGGGGTGTTTAGCATCATAAGGTAAACTGGACAACTCTAGCCTTCCACCCACACGCAAGATTCCATCACTGTCCATAAACGGTGACAATCTCCAAAGTTGGCTACTTTTAGAGACAGTTCCTCCTCCTTTCAAATTCGTCAGCTCTTCCGAAAAGCGTTCTCTTTGAGCTTCGCGAACCCAGTACTTCTCTGCATTCTTGATTTCCTCTGGTTCAAGGGTTTCTTTCAGGTTAGCGTTTGGCCCGATATTTTTTGCCTGGTTATCACTTGACATATTTCTCTGCTCTTTCTGGAGTCCTGCTGTCTTACACTTGGATATAAATCGCAGAACATATGCAGTGATTCTTAATAATCTGAGCCAGGACGAAAACTTCTCGGCGTCAAGCAATGGAAGCGATTTCTTGCTTTGAAACGTGAGATTGATTTTCAACAATTCTTGTTTGCCTTCTTCAGTGCAATCAGTCTGACCAGGTCGACTTTCCGAGGGCCAGGATTCCTCCCCCTCGTGTAAGAAGGCAGGTCCCTGAAACCAGCGGCTCTCAGCTGACAAATCTGTAAGGTCAAGACCCCTCGTTGCGTCATCGGCAGGGTTTTCTTCACTTGGCACGTGCCGCCATTGTGTTGGGCGTGATTTTCTCTGAATTTCTGCTACTCGATTAGCAACAAACGATTTCAGTCGTCTTGAATGACCTCTGATCTAGTAGATCACATCCATGCTGTCAGTCCACATGGTGTGTTCACTTAGCGGTATTTCTAGTTTCTCAGAGACCGTTTCAGCTAGTCGCACTCCAAGCACTGCCGCCATTAATTCAAGGCGCGGGATGCTCACAGCTTTGATCGGTGCTACTCTTGCTTTGGCTGTTACTAGGGCGGCGGAAATGTGACCACTCACATATGTGTATCTGGCGTAGCTTACTGCAGCATAAGATAGTCTGGAAGCGTCGACGAACGTATGAAGCGATACTCGTTCTACTTCCTCGTCATGTCGATAGCAACGTGGTATTTTCACCTTCGGAGCTTCGGGTAACTGTTCTACCCATTGCTGAGTGGACGCTTTCAAGTCGTCAGGAAACTCTTCATCCCAGTCAAGGCCTCTTAACCAGGATTCTTGTAATGCCATCTTCGCTCTGATGGTGTATGGGGCTAGGAATTGCAGCGGATCAAATAGTGTGGCAATACGACTCAACAGTCCTCGTTTCGTGTAGACGGACAAGTTGATTTCCTTGACAGTGAAAGTAAACACATCTTCGCTAGCATTCCATTTAACGCCTAATGTTTTGACACTCGGCAGCTCTGATTCGTCGAACTTTACCCCAGTTGCTCGATCGTTCTCTGGAATCCCTTCTAGCACTTTCATTCGATTACTACACCACTTTTGAGCGTGGAAACCCGCGTCACTCAGGAGTTTAGTTAAGTCCTCACGCACGAGAATAGCATCTGTTTCTGAATCTTCTGAATCCAGAATGTCATCCATGTACATATCTTGAATCATAACCTGAGCTGCTGTTGGGTACTTGTCTACAAAGTCTTGGGCGTGACTGCGAACTACGAACTGAGCGAGGTAAGGGGATGCTCTGTCTCCAAACACTAGGCGAACTGCTTCATAAACATCAACAGGCTTTGACACATCCAGGTCCCTCCATAACAGTCTGTGATACCTGCGGTCTTTTTCAGCGAGGACAATTTGAGAGAACATCTCCTTAATGTCTGCTACTAGAGCAACAGGTTTCTGTCGAAAACGAAGGAGGATCTCCAGAACATCTCTCTGAAGTTTTGGTCCGGTAAGCATCGCGTCATTCAACGACATTCCTTGGCATTTCGCAGCCGAGTCAAATACTATGCGTACTTTTGTGGTCTCTCTATCCTCTCGGATGACTGGGAAGTGAGGAAGATACCAGCTTGGACCGTCATTCACAACTTCAGTCTCTAGCTTTCGGACATAGCCCTTGTCAACGTTCGCGTTCATTGCTTCCTTGTAACGCTGTGCAACCTCTGGCTTTTTGAGTAGGCTCTTCTCAAGCGAGTACAGACGTTTCTCTGCCTCTTCCCTGTTATCAGGTACAGCGGGTAATTCTTCCTTCCACGGAATTGCGACCTCGTAACGTCCTCCGATCCATCGCCTTGACTTTTCCGCCTTTGTCATTGCTGAGACTTCTTCTTGACTTAATTGGTTAACGTCCGAACTTCGAACTCCGAGAGAGTCAATCTCCCACATTTCTCGCAATTGTTCATCAAGGCGTGTCTCACTTAGGGTCTGCGTTCGAAAGGTTCTAGCGAAAGCATTTCTCTTAGCTGAAGGCAGGGCGGGTAAACGTCCAACACAGGTCCACCCCAAGGGCGTTTTCCTTGCCACTGGTGCTCCAATTGGCCCATAGCACTCTGACAAAGCTAAGGACAATTCGGGATGGTCTGACCCAATAAGAATGTCAATCGTTCTCTTGCCAGGGATTTTAGGGAATGCAATGTTCTTAAGGTGATCCCATTTGATCTTGTGTTGGTTCCAGTCTGGAATTGACAGGCCCTGACACATTTCTTGCAATGTCCACGCTTCAACGGTGGACTGGGTCTCGCCATCGAGGCTCTTTATTGTCAGCGTCACTTTCTTGCTTTTGAGAGGAACACAACTGTCAGTCAGAGTTGATAGTTTGAGGTTTCTTTCATTAGCGACGAGGCCAAGGGCTGTAATGATGTCATCTCGGACATAAGTCGAATCCGACCCATCGTCTAGGAAAGCGTTGACTTTAATAGCTTGCCCTTCTGGGCCTACAAGCAAAACTGGCACAGTCCGTAACACAACGTCTCCTTCAGACTCGCCGAAAGCACTCCGTGTCCCCACTGCGGCGTCCACGCGTTCAGGCGGATTAGGTCGTTGTTCAAAGTGCAGATGGAAATGGTGGGTGCCTTTACAGTCATTAATTCCACAACGATTGTTCTCCGGACAGTTCTTTCCTTGGTGACCCGAACTCAAGCAACGAAAACAAAGACCATTCTCTTTAGATACTTCCCATCTATCTTTCACGGATGTTTCGCCCCACTTCTTGCACGATGTAATTTGATGGGGTCCATGACAGAGAACACACTTGTGAGAGGGCTTGGTTGTAGTAGTGTGGGCAGCTCCCTTCTTTGATTTTTTCGACTCAAAGCTTTCTTCCTTCTTTTTCTTTGTCCTCTCTTTAACTTCTTCGACGTCCATGCGGTAAACAACTTGTTTCTGCAACCATTTCGAAAACGTGGTAAGTCCATCCTTTCTTGGTTCTCTGTGTAACCACTCTTGGTATGAAACAAGAAGGGACTCTGGTACCTTTTGTTGCACTGCTATGTAAAGCGCTGAAACTCCGGTGAGCTCCTGATGCTGGTCATTATCCTCAAGCTTAGCCACAACGTCAGTTAATCGATCCGAAAAAATCTCTAACTCCTTCAGATTAGCTTCTTCGACCGGTGAAGCCCGTAATATGGCCTCGAGATGACGTTGCATCAATCGCTTTTCTCCTCCGTATTTCTGGTCAAGTTTCTCCAAGGCGGTTTGATATTGTCTTGGTGTGTAGCCCAAGCGCTCAACAACTCGAAGAGGTCTACCAGACAGGGAATTTTTCAGCATCATCATTTTAGTTTTAGCTGGAACTTTCATCTGATCCACAAATATTTCAAACTGCGCTTTCCAATCGTGATAAAGGTCTTTGTCTCCGCTGAACACAGTCAAAGTGGGTTTTTTAATTCCTTTGAACATTCTGTCAACATCTTTCGAATCGAATTCTTCGTCTTCTTCGCTCTCTGTTTCCTCCGATTTCTTGACTTTGGAACCCGCACATTTCGACAATAATTCGGTATCCATCTTCAAGCGTTCGGCTTCGTTTTTTTCCTGTTGAATCTTTAATTTCGCTGCCGTTTCTTGCAATTTCAATTCCTCTTTCAATCTTTCTTTCTCTTGTTTCGTCTTTAAAGCAGCTATCTCCGCCTTTGCAAGCTTCTCTGCTGCACTAGAGGCGCGCGAACCATCAGACACGTGCGAAGGCTGACTGGCTTTGTCGTCCTCGTCGCTCAATCGATCGACGGTCAATTCTCCGAAAACGGATGGAGGTTCATCTGCACGACGTTCCAAGAACTCTTCAATTGTGTCGACGATATCCTCGAATTCGCTCCGTAATTGATCTAACCATTCTTCCGCCTCAACTCGCCGATTAACATTGTCGCCATGCAAAGCAATAATGTCTTGAGTTGTTTGATAAGCGTTTTGTAACGCTTGTGACACACGTTCCTTTACGCATCGAATAACTGTTCGACTGCCATTCCTGGCAATGATATCCTTTGCTTTCTTGGAGTTTTTCGTAATCACTCCTTTGAAGGCTGCTCTTCTACGCTGAAGATACTCAATTTGTCGCGATGTCCATGACTCAATGTCATCTGCCTTCTCGCTTTCGACGGCCACGTTTTCTCCGTCAGCGACTCCGTCTTTGTCGGCCATCCGATATCGACAAACGCTAGAGCATTTTGATCCGGCTCGAAGGACCAATTTGTGTTACAACGACTCCGATTTACTAATTCGAAACGAAACGAAACGACTCGATAACTTCTATTCGAACGACCTTTTCGTATCCACCAGCGAACAACGAATGCAAAAGACTCTAAACTAAAACACGAAAACTAGCATGCTAATAAGTCAAAGTCCCGTAGCACGAAAACTAATTATTCCCTATGGGACGCGGCTTAAACAAACATTCGCCGCAACAAATACTGTCTGTACATAAGCCATTTTTTGGGTGTGCTGAGTTTTATATTGCCTTTTAATAAAAAATATACATATATTAAACAAACAGTCATCAGCCAAGTCATATTCCATGTTTACATCACACCGGAATAAATTTTTATAATGGAATGAAAATCTTGCGGCGGTACAGTAACCAGGGTAACCTTGCACCGGTATGACGAGCTCTGGTATGACATTTTATTGAGGTGTTTAATCATATAATCACCCTCTTAGTACAATGTGCCAAATATCATTCCGAATGCAAGATTTCAAGTGCCACAATGTAAGGTGGGTAGAACAACAAGCATCTGTGATAATAAAATATTTTTATTATCTTTTCCTTTTTTTCTGGTAATTAATTTTGCAAGTAAGTAGCAGAACCTCATGCCCTCTACAAAGAGGGCCAACCTCTTTCATAACCCCAAAGGCAGGAATTTATACCAAATGTTATGATCTGACATGTAAACATAAGCTGGTAATGGGCCTTTAACTATCCCAGCCCATGTATCCACAAATCTTATAGATAAGCCATCCATACGAGTCTGCCATTGGGATTCTAAAGAACAAAGTCAAAGTATAAAATTAACAGGGATCTTTTCAAGTTCAAAAGTTCTCAAAATTTTAGTGACTATTGTAAATGTGCACTCTACCAGGCAGAAATACATAAATATATATATATGTATCAGATTATTAAATACACACCAGGTTTATAACCATACCGCAGCTAAAAAGTTCAACAAAAAAATGACAGTTTTATCGGGAACCCATTATAAACTGGAGGAACTGAAGAAGAAATTTTCAACCCTTTTATGAATCTGATCGCACGGGATAGCATAATTTATGTACACACAGTCAATAAATAAATTTGTATTTATTGCATTGGAATTTTTAAAATCATCAAACCATACAGCCACCCAAATCAAATTTATCATTGCTATTTTAAATTTGAAGAGTTACATGGATTAATTGTATTGGGTATTCTCCGTTCATAAACGTGTTCTGTCGGATCGCCAGATTGAACATGCAATAAAACAAGAATAAAAGTATTAAAGGAAGGGAGACACTGATAGACCGTCATAAAATACTTACTGGTTTCAGGTTAGTCGTCTCGGCGACTTAAGCATTTTAGATAGCTTTTCTTCCCAGACCAGTTGCGGGAAAAGACCCGTCTACTGCCGCGCAATCTCTTCGTCGCTCGATCGAGTGAACAGTCCCAACAACTTCTGTTTTACCGGAATCGATCCTCTACGATTCTTGCTATCGAAATTACATTCGAAGAAACAATAAATTATCGCTGCCTTATATTTAAATCGAGATAAAAAACTTATAATTTGGAGTAAAACTCGAGCGGGAACCTGCACAGCAATAGAAGCGATAAGAAGCAATATGGGGTAAACAAATCAGTGGAACAATTTCCTACGTCACAGATCGCTAACTCGTTCCCAGTCTCCGGCCCCACTAATTTGTCGAACCAGGGCCACTTTAGGCGGCAAAAAATCCGATTTCCTTCTCTCTGACATTATTATTTTTTTGGCTTTTCGAAAAGTAGACATAATAAGCTACAAAAAAGCGCAAAAATATTTTTTTACTTCATAGGCACTTTAACCTCCAGTTGATCAACATCGCTCGTTGTGGGATCGGAGCTGACTCGTCCCCAGTCGTCTTCATACAGCACGCGGCAAAGATACAGCGGAGGGAGAGACGGGTACCGAGAAAGGGAGCGCAAGGGGAGATGGGTGCGCGCGTGCTTCTCCCTTTTCCGCGTGCTATATGAAGCGCGCGCGTGCTTCTCCCTTTTCCGCGTGCTATATGAAGACGACTGGGGACGAGTCAGGGATCGGAGGTAATCCGAAACGGATAACCTCTGGTTAACCAATGGTTTTCTACCATTGTTATTTACGCGTTGTATCGTATTTCCCACGTTTTATATCTGTAACGTTTAACCTTTAGAGTCATTCTTTGTAAGACCCTGAAGAAGGAAGGCCGTGCCTTCCGAAATATTGGAATTTCAATACAGTCCCAAACCGTTCAATCGGCCTTGCAATTTTTTCTTTATTCGTTATTTAGTTATAGCTGATTAGATCCTCTACAGTGAGAGGATCCGGTACTTCTATTTTGTCACGGTGGTCCTTGCAAATTCACGTTAGTTTTCATAACCTCTGGTTGCTTTTTGACGAACTCACTCTGGCTGGCTTGCTGAACAGCATTTTCTTGTGTTAAACTTGCGTTCATTTTCAGTTCACTGAGCCGGGTTTTGGTTGTTGAGTCCAACAACCAAGCGATCTCGAATCACTTTATCTTTCAGCGGGCCATATTCACAGAACTCGGCTAGGCAATGCAGAGCAGTGATAAAATTCTCACGTTCATCTTGACGCGTCACAAGTTGATTAAATTTAGCTCGCTCGTAGATCACGTTCTTCTTTGCGACGCAATGACTGTCATACTTTCCCCTGACCACGTCGTACGTGTTTACGTCGCTTGCCTCTGAGAATGCCAAACTCGCCATGATATTCTCGGCTTCGCCACCCATGGCGTATAGGAAAGTGTTCACTTCAGTGAAGGTCTTCTTCTTTCCTATAAAGGACTGAAACACTATGATAACGCTTAAATCTCTTTAGCCAGCGCGGCCATTCTTCAGGTTTACAGAAATTGAACGGTTTTGGTGCCTTAACTGGTAACAGAGGCTGATTTAGCTGCGACTTCTGCGGATCGTGCGCCTTCTGTTGGCATCGTTGAGGAGAATAGGCGATTGAAGACTGTAATGAGGACTGCAGTGACGAGGACCATGTACAAAAAGTAGGTTAGGCTACTTTTTGACTTCTGGCACGATGTTATGTTGGCGGAACAATTCTTTCCGTGAACACAAACTACACGCAGTGTTTACTGCTCAAGCCTATTTTTAAATCAATTAGTTCAAAGGAACTCAAGATACATGCTATCTCAGTCAAAACACTTGAAGCTACTTGACTAGAACATTCTAGAAGCGTCACTAGTCTAAGATTGCATTTCACAACAAAGATAAGAGCTGTTGTAAAAAGCTGTTTAATATTAAGTGTTTGGATTGAAGTGATAAGCACAAGAAGGTCAGTGTTACACTGATGGCCAAATTATCGTTGAGGCACCTGTGTGCTTTGATATTTTTTTGGGTTGGCATTGCTAAAGTATGGTACGGGTTGCATTAGAGAATAAAACTGTTTTTGCTCGATGAACAATTGTACTCCAGTATTTCTGTCTGCCGTAAATAAAAATATTTTAGTGTGCTAGGGTCGCGCTTACACATAATTATGTCAAACAATGTGTCAATTTAATTTATCACGCAAACAAAAACATACAAAAATATGGAACATGGAACAGGAAAAGAGTTGTGTTTTTTTGTGAATTTCTTGTGAAGTTTGTTTATCGTAGTTTATTAAAATTCCGGTGTTATCAGGGAAATGTGTTATCAGTGTTATGCGAGGAATCTTCAGCTTTAACAATAGTTATCGGCAAACTGTGTTTGCTTTTTTGCTGTTTAAACGGAGATTATGGGTGAGAAGAGGGTGTTGAAAAATCAGTTATTGGATTCAATTAGAAAAAATAGGCATAGTATAAAACAGGACTGGACTCTGGACTGGACTCTGGACTCTGGACTTTGGACTCTGGACTCTGGACTCTGGACTCAAAAAAACCTGGACTTGCAATGAAAAAAAAAATAAAAAACAAAAGGAATTAAATTAAATTATCCACACGATGATTTATGTGAAATACAGACCTGTGTTAAGGCTGATAATATTAATATTAAAGGCTGAATTTTGTTCTATCAAAACTCTATTTCTTCTAGTCTCTCTCTTTCTGCAGCCGTTTATAGGGATGTCACACAACGCTCTGAACGCTCCCCAAGAGGGGGAGCGTTGTGTGACATCCCAAAAAATGCTGCAAAGGAGACTGCGTTTCTGTCGAAGTATTTATCGTTGCGCAGTGGTGGATGGTATGTTGTAACAGAAAGAATGAATTGCTATTGTGTCTTTTCCGTTTTCTCTTTTTGAAGTGCCTACTGCCTGTATCTCTTCAGATGCTGTGTAAAGTGGAGTCTGTTCTCGGCCCGATGGCTGTTACTACTCTCGTATGGGTGTCAATAACATATGTATAACTAATTATCAAAACGACAGGGCTCTGAAACGTTCAGAGAGAAATCACGAATCTGTTATCTTTTAATCAGTTCGATATATAGGTACTAGTTGAACTGTCACGGTTGATAAATTAAACGGCTTCTAAGTAAACGCAAAATAGACAGACAGTGAAGTTTACTTGTTAAAAAACAAGTTACTCGATGGAACGTAAAGATGTTCTAGCATTCTTTACATGGACATTTCCGAGAATTTTCGACTACTATAAAAACCCAACAATAAGCTCGCTAGCACGAAAAAATGCTTCAACGTAACTTGCACGTTACCTGACAGCCCATCGAGTTCTCTAGCTGCCTCGAATACCTCGCTATCTGTTGGTTCACACGATCAACTGTTTCTAGTCGTCTGTTTTCTGGTTGAAGTTAGTTATTGGAGGAATAGTTAAATTCAGTACAGCCTTGTTCATGCCCGTCCGGACAGTGCCGTGTGAAGGACTTATTTCCACTTTCGTGAATGATGGCGTGTTTAGCGTGCCGATGCTTGCCTGATTCCTATTGCGCTGTCGTGCTTTCTCCAGCTTGAGCGTTTGTAATATCATTCACGCGAGGTTTTCTCTATGGAAAATAGCATGAAATCGACGGGCAAAATTGGTTACCATGTGTGACATACCCAAACCCGTAGCCGTTTTCAGACCCGGCTTCTGAAAGTTGTACTCGGTTTGCGATCAAAGCATTCCAGCTAAATTGCATGTTATTTTTTAGATTTTTTGAGTCCAGGTTTTTTTGAGTCCAGAGTCCAAAGTCCAGAGTCCAGTCCAGAGTCCAGTCCATATTTTATACTATGCCGAAAAAATACGCATAACCGTAACATCCGAAAGATCTAACGATCACAGTGAGCTTATTTGAAGATAATCCAATGTCTATTTTCCAAATAGACCTTATGCAAAAATGGTTGTCATTCATTTCTGTTGTTTGGTCAAGTTTCTTAAAACGCTGATGGTGGTACTTAAATATATACAAAATATTATGCTATTCTGAGAAGTTTCAGTGTTTTGGGTTTAATGGCTGCAAAGTTATGACTCATTCAAATTTAAGAGATTTGTATGGAAAAAGTCACCCTGGCCTGCCTAGCCTCGTTTTCATGTTTTTGGCAATATAAATGTCCCTGTAACTTCCCATTAGATGAAAGTTTAGCCTTGAAACTTCATACACTGATTTACTTTGACTTTATCTTTAAGTTAGAGTAATTTAATTTTGTTGACAAATGATTCTTCTGGGAGCCGAAAATTAACAGCCGCCATATTTGCATTGGGTCTATATAGGTGAGCAAAATTCGAAATCAATGAAGCAGACAGCCCTACATTCAAAGCGATGTAAACAAGACGGCGTTTGACCTTAGTACTACTACTCACGCCGGGTATCGAATTTCGTTTATAAAAAGTGACTCTTAAATGTAACGCAAATTTTGTTAAAGAGCAGCAACAACAACGTGATATCTAAAAATAAATGCAAGTTTGTTGTAAGATTAAATTAAAATCCCTGATATTCTGGCGAGTCAGTCAAATGGCATGGCCTTCTTCACAAGTTGTCAGCTGTTCTGACTCGTCAAATTTTTAATTCTTTGTCCCATGCTCGAGTCATGTTTAAAAATTTCTTCTTCATTATTTATCACCGAGCTCAAAATTTACCACCTATAGGTTCCAAGAAGCACTTAGAAACCTTCACTGAATTAAAAAAAAATCCAAAAAAGTAAAGGATTCGGAGATTACTCGGAGGTCACGACTGCTTGATAAAAAAAGTAAAGGATTCGGAGAAAACCGGAGGTCACGACTGCTTGAGTGCAAAAGGCAGGCAGTGGCATTGAGACTTTCCCCCTGAGGACACAAGATGCATAGCAATATCTACATCTTACATTTATTAACGTTATCATAAATAAGTCCTATTTTAGTGAGGAAAGAAAAAACAGGATTCGAGATAGCGATGGAAAAAAGCGCGGGATGCAGGATTTTCATGGAAAGGAGCGCAAATGTGGAATCAGGACCCGACCCCCCCCCCCCCCCCTTCCAGACCCTGTATAAACTGCAATACCAATTCTTAAAACGTTATCACGACTTATTTATGCTATAAATATATCCTTTTTATGCTCTTTGACTCTTTCATCTTGATATCTTACACGGTAGCGCCGAGTATTGGCCCAGCTGGGTAAGCTGAGTGCTGTATGACGCGAAGATATACAGGTTACTATCCCGGGTTACTACCAACTTAGTAATAATTTGGCTGCGCTATAGCAGGGCGGGAGAAGGCTGGGCGATGAAACGAGCGCGTCCGAGCAAAAAGGTGTGATGCAGCAGACTGGGTTCTACTGTCCAAGTCGATCCAAGATGGCGGATATTATAGTCTCGAACAGCCCATCCTGGACCGAAGGAGTTGTTTATTTTTGACGATACTCATAACCTGTTTGATCTCAATTAGTCTGAACCGGAACCTTCTTCTTCTGCTGTAAGTGGAAAAGACAGTTTTTTTCTTCAAACGTACATACGCAGTCTTTTCTTTTAGCGTTAGAGAGGTTTATAGAAGACAAGCGAAGAAAGGAAGCCGTCACTAACACGTATTGAAATGTGACAAAGGAACAGATGACTTAAACGAGTTTTTTGTTTCAATTGCTGAGCTGTTTAAAGAGTGTTTTAATTTACGTACCCCGAGGCGGAACAAAAACGTTCGCTCTATAGAAATAGAAAAGCTTAAATAATTGATTCTCTAAAATATAAAAAGATATTTCGAAAAGGAAACCATTATTCTTTATTGTGATATGACTAAAAACAACCCGATATATAGTTTCAGATGAAGTCTATTCATAAATTTCATCTGGAACTATACATATCTGGTTTTCTTTATAGTCATGCATATCTTCTGATATTTTTTGTTTTTCACAGCAGGAATTGTTTTAAAATTGTAGATTTCTTGACTTTTGAGCTCACTTGTCATTAGCTTGGGATGCTGGTGGCTGGTGTAAATTCTTATACCTTTTATCAATAACTGCAAATTGACTGGACTTCTCCCATCAGAATTTCAGCGATCTCCCATTAGATGGGTACTCTCATGGGAGATCACTAAAGTTTCTGATTGGATTTTAAAAGAAAGTATGACCCTGAAAATTAATTTCCTTTTTACAGTATTGTGTCAAATTAAAAATTACTATTATCAGTTATGTTGTTGTTGTTATGGAGAGGGACTGAGGGAGTAGGGATAAGGACAATGGAGGGGGGGGGGGGTCATCCAGGCCCTAGAATAAGGGGGTGCTTTTGAATTTTTTTTTTTTTGGCTTTTTGGGCATCTATTTGTTCTAAGAATAAGGTGGTGGCCTAGCCCCTCCCCTAGATCAACCACTGTTTTCGGCTTTGCTGACCCTTTGTGGGCGAGTTTCTTTGGAATTCACAGCATCATAACACTCTTCTACTTCATTAACATTTGTTTGCGTGTTTTTAATTAGCTTGGTGGTCTGTATGTTGTATCCATTGTTGTTAAAGCCGAAGATGCATGCTGTCATGTTTGGGGAGCTGCCACACATGTATCTTTGAGACGAGAAAAGTGATTTGAGCATGTCTTTATTGATATGTTTTAGTATGACATATACTGCATCAAACATGGCCTTGAACTCCTCTAATTTAAAGTTGATAAAGTGAAGTTTTTTTTTAACCCCTCTGTTAAACCTCCAAAAAGGAAAGTAAGGAATTGAGTGTAGAATTATCATTAGAGGGGCCTTAAGGGGTAAAATGGAAACTGGCATTTGGGCAAACTTTCATTGGAAAAATGAGCTTTGGGTCATTGGAAATGGGAATTTCAGACAGAAAAGAAATATAACTGGGACTGCTGTTTACAAATAATTTCACTCGTGTTTTTCCTGAGCCTTCAGGCGAGGGAAATTATTAGAATGTTTACAAAGCACGAGTGAAATTATTTCTTATTTCACTCATCACTATTTGATTACCTATACTTATCAGTCTAGAGGGAATATATAGAATCATAGAATGAAAAGTTACATAAATGCTGAAGGCTAGGGTTAATTATTAAACAATCAATCAAATATACATGACATTTTTTGTGTCCTTAGAAGGAGGCACATGCATATTAAATGTAAATTAAAATTTCTATGTAATCTCCCCGTCCCATTTAAATATTGTTGTGATTTGTTTATGTAGCTGCTGTGGTTTAATTTTATCTTTGGTTTAAATTTTTTAAAACAATTTGATTTTAACTTTCCTTTGTTTCAGATTATGATAATGAATATGGGATAATGAAAACTAAAAATCAAACTGGTTCAAAAATATTTGAACCAAATATAAATAAACCACAACATAGCCATACTCATGAAATATGAAATTTACTTATGTTTACCCACTTATCAGTCAGAAATGTACTTGGGCTTCAATTAAGCCAAATTTATCCACAGCAGCTCTAAACAGATGCAAATGCATGCAATATTTAAGTGTACCCGAAATACCAGGGGTGGAACCAGGCTTTTTCTTAGGAGAGGGTGCACCACTAAGAAAGGGTGTGTCTGATTGGTCATCTCAGGGAGGAAGGAGTGCACCCCCTGTACCCTCCCCTAGATCTGCCCTTGGATACATTAACAGATGGGGTTTACCATGAGCAATAAGACTAGACAATTTGTTTCCATTTTGGTGATGGGCTCACCTTAGCTGAGCCATGAATTCACCATGCAATAAACTTTCCTGTTTATGTAATATGCTAATAAAAATGTCCATGTGGCCCCTTACTAGAAGCATTTTTAGTTGACATGTGGTACGAGTTGTTATAAACTACTTTAAGTTTATAAACTGACTTGGCCCTTAGTTTGACACCTTAGTTTTTACCTCCAAATCAAACGTTCTTTGCCATGTTATCAAGTCAAGTGAGCAGATACCTCTGATCGTTTCTTTAAATTGGGTTCCCGCTTCTATTAATTGGTTTCCTTCGTGTCGTCTGAAGTTTGATCGGTTTAAAATTGAAACTGTAAACCGATAATTTATCAATTTTTTTCTTTCCACTTTAGCATCTATCAATACCTATCAATGCGTTTCCAACGAATTGCGTGTAACGATGTTTGCGGTTTTAATAAAGAATGTGTTAACGTTCATGCCGATTTCAATAGCTTAAGCGAGTTATATTTCTACTACATTTAATTATTACTATTTCAACATTTCGAATTAAAAAAGATATTGAAAACCATTAAACAAACTCTTGGTTTAAAATCCACATGTATATCACCATCTTTTTTGTTCTCCTCCTTTGAAATAGTTGCCAAGGTTTTCTTGCTTCTTGTCTATTTACATTTGGCATAAGATCTAATTAGTCGTGTAGATAAGTTGTTTACAATGTTAAGTCAGCGACTGCAGCTTTGGAATTAATTGTCCACGGAACATTTCCTCACCTTCAGTCACTTCTTTTATCGATGTAAAGTTTTCTTGCCTTATTTGTTCAATTTTATTTACTTTAGTCGCTAAAGAAGTGTGTGGTATTTCAGTTCATCCACATACGCGAATGCAAACAAAGCGGTATTTGCAGTGATTGTATAAACTTCAATGGTGCGATATAGCGCTGTCGCCATTGTCAACTTTAAAGATATAGAACTCCGATATCTCCAAATATCTCCAGCTAAATTTTTGATATGTTCTAAAATATCTAATAGGCTTTAACATATGTAAAATTTAGAGATGGGTTTTGGTGTGCTTTTTTAAACGAAGCAGATGAAGACCGGCTGGTCGCGATTTTTATTGCGCACCACAAATTGAGAGCCGCCAAATTCGTCGCCAATTTTACAATATTTTCAGCAACAAAGCATATAATTTAATTAAAGATGAAGACTCAGGTTGTTTCTGACTGAAAATATTGTATTATATAAGAATTTCGAGAAACTAGAGACTCGTAAAATGAACAACAATACACAATTTCCGGTTACGCGACGACAACTTTTTTCATCGCCATGTTGGCGCCGGAAGAGCGGAAAAAGCGCTCGTGCCAGTCCTACTCCGCATCACACATTGCACAAAGCGCGGACCGCTCGTTTCATCGCCCAGCCTTCTCCCGCCCTGGCTATAGCTAGTAGGCACGCCGCTTGAAAATTCCCTCTTCATCAGTCACATTATAATCACTAATACGAGTACGTAAGCATCAGAGAGATATGAAAAGCGGCTTGAACATTAATCAGAGGAGCTTAGGAGTACTTAATGTTACAGTGGTATTTCTTTGCGCCTGTATAAGTCTATATATCTTGCTACAAATGCAACAGCTTGCACTATAATGCAAAACAAAAACAGAAAAACTCCCCCAAATAACTTTAAAACTCCGTACATCTGTTCGCAGTTCAAACAGCCCCTTGTTAAAATAAGTTTAATGCCGGATGAGGCTTAAAATTAAGACAAGATGCCGGATAGGAAAATACTGGTGGAATAATAAATAAAATTGTTTTGGCGAGAAAGAGATGCCTTCCTTTTTGTAGGCAAAAAAAATATAGGATTTCGTGAAATTAAGCGCTAGATGCGGGATCTAACACATCAAAAATACCAACTACAGTATCAACAATCCACAATTCTCTTTGCCCTATTTTATTCTCTGCCATGTCTTATATTTCTCAACATTATGAAACTATTATTTTAACGTTAATTGTTGGCACTGAATATAAACACGTAATAACTGTTTAAATATGCGTAACACGAGACAGCCCAAAGGAGCTTTGATTTGTGATACACGGATCCAGAGTTTCAGACTTCTGGTCCAAATTCAAAAGAAAAGTGAGCACTCATTAAGTCAGGCTATTGTGTTTTGCGATGTTTAACAATGGTCTGACTTAATGAGTGCTCACTTTTCCTTTGAATTTGGACCGGAAGTCTGAAACTCTGGATCCGAACTGGATCCGTGTATTGTTGTGAAATACAAGTCCAAGTCCCAGTCTCCATTTAGAGCACGTGTTCGCCGGTCTATGTATTGCCTCGATTTCATGTAATAAAATCAGAGTTGTAGTTTGTACAGCCATGTTGAATGTGTTCCTTCACATTTCATAGAATACTAAAGCATAACATGGTGTCAGAAAGCGGAGAATAATGAATCAACTCCCACCACCGAAGCCGCTATCATTCGAGGGAAATGTTGCAGAGAATTGGAGACGTTGGATTCAGCAATTCAGGCTTTTTCTCAACGCGACGGGCTTCGACAAGAAACCAGCGAAAGTACAGTGTTCGACCTTGTTAACAGTTGCCGGAGAGGAGGCGCTGGAAATCTTTAATACATTCGGTCTCAGCGATGAAGACAAGGATAAGATAGATGTCGTGATCAAGAGATTCGAAGAATATTGTACGCCGAAGAAGAATGTAGCATACGAGCGACATGTGCATGTTTTAACACGAGGGCACAAGGAGCGACCGAAGGAATCGATGCTTACGTCACGGAACTGCGCAAGCTTGCAAGAAACTGTGAGTTTGGAGAATTGCATGATTCTATAATTCGTGATCGTATTGTGTGTGGTATCAGAAGTAACGAGGTCAGGAAACGTCTTCTGCGAGAAAAAGATTTAAATTTGGAGCGAGCAGTTGAAATGTGCAAGTCATCTGAGATTACTGAAAATCAAGTGAAAAATATGGTTGTGGATCAGGATGACCGAGAGGTGCACGATGTGAAAGACGATTCCAAAAAGTCACCCCGAAAATCGAGACGAGAAAATGGAAAGCACAACCAAATAAAGGAACCGTTCAACTGTAGAAGATGTGGAAAAGTACACCAGCCTATGAAATGCCCAGCCTATGGTCAGGTTTGCCACAAATGTAAACAAAGGAATCATTACTCAAAAATGTGCCAGTCCAAGCCAAGGGACAGTTCAAAACAAGTAAGTGAGTTCACATGTGATGATTCAGATACAGATGAGTTGTTTATTGGGGTCTTGGGAACTAAACCACTGACTCAGAAAGATTGGATGCAAAGTGTAGTGATCAATAAACTCCAGGTCAATATGAAGTTAGACACTGGTGCTCAATGCAATGTTTTGTCACATGCATTGTATTGTAAACTGACACGTGAGAAAATAAAGAAGTCGAAAACCCAACTCGTGTCTTATACAGGCCACAAGATGCCAGTGATGGGTAAAGCTGCACTCAATGTGAAACTTAGAGGAAAGTCCTACCCTGTTGAATTTCAAATAATTGAGCATCCAGCCACTCCAGTAATTGGTCTTCAAACCTGTCATGATTTAAATTTGGTCAAGAGAGTCAGCTCAGTTGATACCCAACGGGAGGAAAACCTGTCCAGTGACAATAATCAAGATGTCAATGAAATCCTCAAGAAGTATGAAGATGTGTTCGATGGTATTGGATGTTTGGAGGGTACTTATCAAATTAAGATTGATCCTAATGTAACTCCAGTGGTACATCCACCTCGCAAAATACCTTTCACTCAGAGAGAGAAAGTCAAGGAAGAACTTGACCGCATGGAAAAACTTGGTGTGATTCGTAAAGCCGAGGAACCAACTGAATGGGTTAGTTCTTTAGTAGTCGTGGAGAAACCAAATGGTAAAGTGCGATTGTGTTTAGATCCTCGAGATCTAAATAAAGCTATCCAGAGAGAGCATTATCCTATGAAAACTGTTGAAGAAGTTGCAGCTGAATTGAGTGATGCCAAAGTATTTAGTGTTCTAGATGCTACATCTGGCTTTTGGCATATTAAGCTTGATGAGAAAAGTTCAGAACTGTTAACATTCAACACACCATTTGGTCGATACCAGTACCTTAGAATGCCATTTGGTATCAACTCAGCCCCCGAGATCTTTCAAAAGAGAATGACTCAAGCCTTTGAGGACTTGAGTGGAGTGAAGACAATTGCTGATGATATTCTTATCTGGGGCAGAAATGAAGTTGAGCACGACCATCGCCTAGAGCAAGTGTTGGAACGTTCAAGGAAAGTTGGACTGAAGCTCAACCGAAGTAAAAT
Organism: Oculina patagonica; assembly: GCF_052425735.1. Taxonomy (NCBI): domain Eukaryota; kingdom Metazoa; phylum Cnidaria; class Anthozoa; order Scleractinia; family Oculinidae; genus Oculina; species Oculina patagonica. The sequence continues at coordinate 4,325,028 of NC_135763.1, forward strand.
GAAGATTTTGACAGCTGAAGTTCCATACATTAGCCATGTGTTGACATCCAACAAATTGAAACCAGATCCTAGCAAGGTGCGTGCAGTGGAGGAAATGCCATCTCCAGCAGATAAGCCAGCACTTTTAAGATCCCTTGGAATGGTGAATTACATGAGTAAATTCATACCCAACCTAGCAGACCTAACTCAGCCACTAAGAGAGCTACTGCACAAAGAGGTAGAATGGCATTGGTCCGAAAGACAAGAGAAAGCATTCCAAGCCATTAAAGAAAAGCTGAAAAGTGATGCAACACTCCAGTATTATGATGTTGAAACTCCCCTTACAGTATCAGTAGATGCATCATCCTATGGACTTGGGGCATGTTTGCTTCAAGAAGGTAGACCAGTGTGCTACGCATCCAGATCACTTAACTCTGCTGAAAAAAATTATGCGCAGATAGAGAAAGAACTGTTGGCAATCGTGTATGGTTGTACCAAATTTCACCAGTATGTTTATGGCAAGAAAGTAAAAGTCCAAACCGATCACAAGCCTTTGGAAGCCTTGTTCAAGAAACCATTATTCCAAACACCACAGAGATTACAGCGAATTGTTAAGGTTACAGCGTTATGACCTGCAAGTGGAGTATGAACCAGGCAAAAACTTGTTCATTGCAGACACTCTAAGTCGTGCTCCAGAAGAAAGCAATGAAACTGCAGCCAACACAAAGGATGAATTTGAGGTACTCACCCTTGAAAACATGCCAATCAGTGAAGTGAAATTGGAACAGTTTAAAGATGCAACAAGAAATGATGTAACACTACAGAAGCTCAAGACCACAGTGAAAAGTGGATGGCCAGAAAGGAAGTCTCAAGTAGACCCTGAGCTTCGCGAGTATTGGAACATTAAGGAAGAAATTTCTGTGTGTGCTGATTTGCTTATGAGAAGTGACAAATTGATTGTACCTATTTCGCTCAGAGATGAGATGCTAAGAGTAATACACAGCAGCCACTTAGGCAGCGAGAAATGTAAACGGAGAGCCAGAGATATTTTGTTTTGGCCAGGAATGAACCAACAGATAGCAGATGTGGTATCCAAGTGCAGTACCTGTAACATGTACAGAAATTCTCAAGCAAAAGAACCACTCAAGAGCCATGAATTACCTGAAAGGCCATGGCAAAAGATCGCAGTTGATTTGTTTGAACTTGACAAACAAGAATATGTGGTTATGGTTGATTACTACTCAAAGTTCTTTGAGGTGTCCCACTTGCCTAACAGTAAAAGCAAGACAGTGATTAACCACATCAAACCACAGTTAGCAAGATATGGAATACCTGAGGTGATAGTCAGTGACAATGGCTCTGAGTTCAGTAGCCATGAGTTTGCAGAATTTGCTAAGGAATACGGCTTCAAGCATATTACCTCATCACCCAGATACCCACAGAGTAATGGTCTTGCAGAACGAGCTGTGCAAACAGCTAAGAACCTTATGAAGAAAGCAAAAGTTGAAAGAAAGGATTATCAGCTTGTATTGCTTGACTACCGAAACACTCCAATTGAGGAAATTGGCCTCTCACCAGCACAGATGCTTATGGGACGTCGAACTAGAACCAAACTACCTACTACACCTGTATTGCTAAAGCCACTATATCCAACCGAAACCATCAAGGAAGGTCTCAGTCGTCGGGCAGAAATACAGCAGCAGTATTACAACCGAAATGTGAAAGTTCTGAAACCTCTGAATACAGGAGATGCTGTTCGAGTTAGAAAGCCAGGACAGAAAACATGGACACCTGCAGTAGTTACCAGGGTAACCGAAGCGCCAAGATCGTACGTTGTTGACTCAGAAGGAGCAAGCTACCAAAGAAACAGGCGCGATCTGATTAAGACAACTGAAGCAACCAATCAGCAGCAGGATCTAGAAGAATCCAAAACCAACACCACCAGTCCAGTCCATGATTCCGTGAGCTCTGAGAAAGTCAGTTCCAGTGGTCGAAAGACTCATAAGTTGTTACCAGACTTTGTTGATATTAAGTGAACAGTGTGTCTGATGCAAGTCATGAACATTACGAATAAGTCAGATTTTTATGCTCATTTCTTGTAGTTTCGTTTATTATGTTGCATGCAAGATTTTTGTTAAAAAAGGGAGATGTTGTGAAATACAAGTCCTAGTCCCAGTCTCCATTTAGAGCACGTGTTCGCCGGTCTATGTATTGCCTCGATTTCATGTAATAAAATCAGAGTTGTAGTTTGTACAGCCATGTTGAATGTGTTCCTTCACATTTCATAGAATACTAAAGCATAACAGTGATATCCGGAATAATCAAGATCTCGGTAAGTGTTATCAGCTTCAGCCTTCGGCTTCGGCTGATAACACTTACCTCGACCTTGATTATTCCTGATATCACAAAAACCTCATCCAATAACAGTTTAAAATTTGATTTCACGGCGATTTTTTTCATTATATCCATATATAGTCAGGTTTTAGGTAAGAAAAAACTCTAATGTAGTTTGTTTCCGCCAAAAGCAATTTCTTTTGAGAAAAAGAAGAAAATTGGTTTGTGTTAGCCTGGGTGGGCGGCGTTCAAAGGGGAAGGAGAAGGGGAGCACCTCGCGCTTCGCGCTCGAATTCCCCTTCTCCTCCCCCTTTGAACGCCGGCCACGCAGGCTAGGTTTGTGTGGTCGTGTAACAAATTTACCAAATTTCAAACACCCGAAATTAGGTAATATCAGAAGGCCTACTTACACTTTATTTTGGTGGTGAAAAATAGAATTTCGCTACGAAGCCAGAGAGCACGAACCATCAATTACCCATTGACGCAACTCCCGTGGGAAAAAAGAACATGCAAAGGCAAATGAAGTGAGTCTGTTACATTATTGAACGGTTATTTGAAAAAAAAAGCGAAGAACGGCACTTCATCGAATAACCATGAAGTTGCTTCAAGAGCCTTTGTTCTTTGTATTTCTAGTGATTCTGATTCTACGCGTTTTTTTTTTCGACCGTCGAAACAAAGATCGTGAGTATTCAGAAGTAATAGACCGTTAAGGGAGGTCCTACTTAACTACCAATTTTTTGTCATATATTGGAAACCAGATCTCCCACGGAGATCTGGTTTGCACAACTTTGTTTAGACAGTAGAGGTACCGTTGATCAGTCGTTGAGCTCGAGGGGCCGCCATCTTGGTTTCTTAATGCGAAAAGCGAAAACTGGGGAGAGTACAAACTGCCCTTGGGTAGGGGCGCTGGGGGTTGCCACGCTATTAACCACCGGCCGTCCTATCCACAGGCAAAAACGGCTTGCCACCAACAACTGCTCTAGATCTGTAGTTAAAAAGGGCCGTCCCCACCAGTGAAAGGAAGGCTAGAGGAGAACAACGACTGCATGCTGTTGCCCTGGCCATGGGATGGAAGCTGGAGGGGAAGAGAAACAGAGGCAGACCCAAAACAGCCTGACGTCGCACTGTGGAGAAGGAGAGAAACTGACAAGGATGGAACACAATGGACCAGAGCAAGACAGGCAGCAAATAACCGCCAGCATTGGAGGGAAGATGTCCAGGCCTTGTGCTCCTCCTGGGATAAAGCAAAAAAAAGATTTCCTGATCGCAGGTTAGACTATTGTTTGTTGTCAAACATTGCCATACATTAAAAATACATATAGAATATTTCATGGAAAGTGCACGCGTACGGTATTTACGCACGAGTTGGTGTAGTATCAGAAATCGGATGAGTGAGCGGAGCGAACGAGTGAGATTTTTGATACAAACCAACGATTGCGTAAATACCGTACGCGAGCACTTTCCATGTCAAAGCGGAAATACATGTTCTTCCTAAAATTGGACTTCCCAAAATGCATAACTCAGTACTTTTGTTAACTATAGACTCAATAAATAATTTTAACTACATATTTATTTCTCTTTTTAGGAGAGGCTGTTACTCCTGGACAATTTCAAGCAGTGACCAGTGACCTTTAAAGACACATTAACAGAGTTTGTATTGATTGGAATGACGCCTTGAACATTCAAAGCTGTAAACACTACTAAAACATATAAAACACTTGTAGCCGTGAATTATATATAAGTTGCTAAAAAAACTGTCATGGAGACATTCCGTAACATAATGAAATAAAAGATTATTCACTAGCTTTTCTAATTCTTTCGAATGGAATTCCTTTGAATTCTTTTGAATTCTAGGACTTTCATTCAATGGAATCTGAAAAACATGCCCGGAAAATATATCAAAGAACTTCAGCCTGCAAAAAGTAAAGGTTCCCGTTGAGGGCGGAACCTCTCCGTGTGGTCCACTGTAGAGAGTACCAGCAGGCCTCTTTAGTTACTGTGCTATATTATGTTTGCTTCTAGCTGCTTAATATCTTCTTTTCATGACATCACCATGCACGTTGCTTGCGGCGGGCGTTTCTCGGTTTTATAGCGGCATTTTACGCGCCAGAAATTCGGCGATATGCTGATCTAACTTTTGTCGTTCGCCATCTTGATATTTCGGCAGTTCAATGCTGGCATACCCTGCAAGTTGTTCCCAGCTTCCCTCGGTCATGGCTTTCAGTTCAATGCCGGAAGAAATCATCTTTCGCATTCCTTCTTGGGCATTCAAAATATCTTTCTCTAAAGACCGCGATACCACCATGTCGACTTTGTACAACTGGCAGAGATTAACGGTAAACGTTATACCGTGAGATGAGCAATGGGAACTGTAGAAATCTATCAGGTCCTGGGCGCATTCTTTTCGCTTCAAATCAGACTTTTTGTCGTGGTGTTTTGTTGATCTATAGCAAGGCTGTTTGTTCATGAACATGCTGATATTTCCTCCCTTCTGATCTCGAAGCAGTCCGACAGCTTGTCTAAATTCATCGTCCATCAACATAAAATACTCCGCATGAGTTGTGTTTCTGCGCTCACCCTCGAAGCAGTTTCCATATCTGGCGTGAAAAATCAACCGACTACTTTGGTCTGTCAACCGAACATAAACGACAACCGAGGCGGCATAGTCAGCTTTTGGGTTCACTTGCCTCGCCATTTTTCCTACACGACACTTGGGCCTTTCAAGACATTTGTAACTGATGTTATCTCTCTTTCTCTCCGAGACGTGATAAAACATGGCACAAAACTGTGCTTTAGTGATAGCGAGTGGGTTACGTCCCCCAACTTTATGATTTTCTTTGTGGTCGTGCACAATGCTGACCTTGTTACACTCTTTATTCGCTTTCAGCTGGACGGAGACCCACTCTTGTGGCGAGGACAGTTGTCGGAAATCGATCATGTCCACTGTATTCCAGTCCATGGTCATAACAAAAATAAGATTATCGAAAACGACAAAAAGTTGAGATAAAGGACTCGGCCCAGCAACAATATTTTGAGGGGTAAGATTTCTAGGTGGAGCTGCGCGATCTGAAATGGCGAATTCCGAGTTACTTTCCGATTTTTCGATGACAGTGTTTCCGTTTCTTTTGTAACAAATGAATTTGCTGGCAAGTTGTGGTTTTCCAACCAAGTTATACACCTTGATGCTGTTGTCCCCGTTGTCTGTGAGGACGAGATGGTTGTTTGGGGCAAAGCAAACTTCATAAGGTCTTACAAGATTTTCCGTGATTGTTTGGTTTGCGGCTGGCCTTGTATCCCCAGCATGATACAATTCGACGCGACCTTCACTTCTTATGGTTACTGCAACGCTGTCCTTGTTCGGAGATCGCCAGTCCCACTTCACTCGGCAAAGCAAATCCTTCAGCCATCACCGTACCGGTCTGTTTAATTTTGTTTCAGCACTGAACAAACAAGAGGACTGTTTTCTCTGTCGATTCTCTGGAACAAAGTACTATTAACTGAAGTTTTATCTGTCACAACGAAGAACGAGCAAAGAAACTAGGAGATCATTCCGGCAGTGAAGAAATTAAAACTGACGGGACCTATCCATCGATATTCAAATCACAAATTTTAAACAACAGTCGGTGAACCAAGAAAAAACTGAACGACGGTTGATGAATCAAGTCAAACCGCGGTAAAAATTCGAATATTTAGCCCCAAAACCACCATCCTTTGGAAAGATAGAAAATAAGACAACCTCGGTAGGGTTTAACTCCACGGTGTGTGGACACTGACAGAAATATGTTTGAACCGGCAAATGTGACCTTGCATATATTTATATTTGCCACGAACAGAGTTTCCCGGAAAACCGACCAATTCTGAGAAAAAGTGACGTAATTGTTCGGAAATAATATGACAGTTCAAGACAGAAGAATCCCGATTTCTCGAGCCCTCTGTTTCTCGAAACTCCCAATTTCTCGGTCCAATTTTCGTTTCCGACCCCTGCAAGTTCGAGAAATCGGGATTCTACTGTATATTGTTATGATGTACACTAAGTGATGTAATTATGTCTATGAATAATCATCGTTACTGCATTCTCCATCGACATCCAGTGCTTTTATCCAAAATAATTCGTAGGGTTATTTTTCTTGGAAGTAGATAGATAGAAGCCTTTATAGATATTTTTACTAAATGTAATTGTAATTTTAAATAGTTCGTTTTTCGTATTTGTGATGTGTTCAAATCCAGATTTGTTCATTTTCTGTTCTTTTCTAAGATGAATAATCAAACAAGAGGGGGGATCTAGGGCAACGATGTTATTATTATATTTAAATTTTTTGGGTTAGAGACTGTTGTGAGTGTTTTGTTGACAACTGGCCGCGTACAATGAACGAGAAATTTTCAATACTGCACGAGGCGTAGCCGAGAAGAAAACTCTAGAGAAGAGGACTCTGGGGCAATGATGTTATTAAGGCCGTACAAACAACATGCAAACGAGGACACGTTGTTGCTCGTGTTGTTTCTTGGGTGAGCAAACGAGCGGAACATAAACCAAATGTTTTGGGGTTTTCATGCTGCTTAAAAGGGGAAACATTTATTGCAGAAAAAAATTAGAAACTTTTTTTTGTGTCTCGGACATAAATTTTGCGTCCGCAACGAATGTTGTGCGCGCGGGCAAACAGGGGATCGTATGTAAGATGCGTCCGGGTGCGGATAATTTTCATTCAAAACATTGTACACTTATACGGTAAGGCTTGCTAATAAACTATGTTTAGAAAGTTAACATAAGAGAGTGTACTAAAGATAGTCTAAACATGTGTTGTGACAAGACCGGGAGAAATAAACAGCACAGCACAGTACAGTTGTGTGTTTTTCTTGGAAAAGAACCCGGCTGGTTTTCCAAGAATTTGGACTCTTCTCTGAGGTTATAAATTTAGAGGAATTCTGTGAGTTATTTACGGAAAAACCGTAGTATATTAGATAACTAGCATGGCGAAAACTAGCGTAACATAATTAAATATGAGTTCTGCAAGTGACTTTTTATAAAATATACGCAGGACAGAGAACCCCGCGATAACTTTAAAAAATTACCCGGCTCTCCCTAATAAAAACGCCACCTGTTTGAAAACAGCTGTCAGTCCCAAAAAATAAACCCTGAGCCGTATGCAGTAGAATCCCAATTTTTTGAACCTTCGGAAGAAACGAAAATTGCTTCGAGAAGTCGGTAGGTTCGAGATATCAGGCATAATATTTCAGGGAAGTACTACCCAAGGGAAACGAAAATTGCTTCGAGAAATTGGTAGGTTCGAGATATCAGGCATAATATTTCAGGGAAGTACTACCCAAGGGAAACGAAAATTGCTTCGAGAAATCGGTAGGTTTGAGATATCAGGCATAATATTTCAGGCAAGTACTACCCAAGGGAAACGAAAATTGCTTCGAGAAATTGGTAGGTTTGAGATATCAGGCATAATATTTCAGGCAAGTACTACCCAAGGGAAACGAAAATTGCTTCGAGAAATTGGTAGGTTCGAGATATCAGGCATAATATTTCAGGCAAGTACTACCCAAGGGAAACGAAAATTGCTTCGAGAAATCGGTAGGTTTGAGATATCAGGCATAATATTTCAGGCAAGTACTACCCAAGGGAAACGAAAATTGCTTCGAGAAGTCGGTAGGTTTGAGATATCAGGCATAATATTTCAGGCAAGTACTACCCAAGGGAAACGAAAATTGCTTCGAGAAATCGGTAGGTTTGAGATATCAGGCATAATATTTCAGGCAAGTACTACCCAAGGGAAACGAAAATTGCTTCGAGAAATCGGTAGGTTTGAGATATCAGGCATAATATTTCAGGCAAGTACTACCCAAGGGAAACGAAAATTGATTCGAGTAATCGGTAGGTTTGAGATATCAGGCATAATATTTCAGGCAAGTACTACCCAAGGGAAACGAAAATTGATTCGAGTAATCGGGTGTTTCGAGAAACCGCGGGCTCGAGAAATGGGGATTCTACTGTATTACATGCCCGGGATTACATGGTATTAAGCTCTTACAGAAAGTTTTTCCTTTCTCATTATGACTTGTGATTATAACCCACACAGCAGCTAGTAGAACTTGATTTATTATTTGTGTCGTATACCTTTATGTGAAGACGAGCTTGTTTTGTGTTTCATATCATAAAGTTTAAGAGTTGACATATCCGATAGAGTGACTTTACTTAACCCGTGAATGTTTTCTTTTTTCTTTCTTCGTTTTTTTTTTTTTTTTTCGCACTTCTTTGTTTGTTTGGGGTAAATTTAATCATGATGGAAAATAAATGGTTTTACTTCATCTGGCCACACAAAATGTTTATGTAAAAATCTGAATTTCTTTTTTACAACTATTAGAAAGGCTGGAAAAACTTATGATTTTTTTAAAAGAATGAAGATATCAATATTTGTTGTGGATGTGCTAACGAAATACGTTATCTTGACTCGAGATTTTTACGGGACAAATCGATTTAGCATCGTAATAGGCAATCTTTTTATTTCAGAGAGAACTCTGCCAATATATTGGTCTAGCTTTTGTCTGTCGCTGTTTTGATATGCTGGTAATTCAATACTTGCAAACTCAGCAAGTTTATCCCAGCTGTACTTTGCCATTGCAATCATTTCAATACCAGAAGAAAACAATATTTTCACCCCAAGTCGAGCGTTTATGATATCTGTTGCTAGAGAGCTCTCTTGAGGGCCGGGTAGCATGTCAACTTTGTACAACTGGCAGAGATTGATCGTCAATTTTATACCGTGTGGCGAGCAATGCAGATTGTAGAAATTAATCAAATCCTGACCACAATCCTTTATTTTAAGGTCAGTTTTTTTTGCAGTGTCCTGTCGACCTACAACAAGGCTGTTTGTTCATGAACATGTTAATGTCGCCTCCTTTCTGATCTTGAAGAAGCTGGACCGCTTGTCTAAATTGTTCGTCCATCAACATAAAATACTCTGCATGGGTAGTACTTTCATAAACACCTTCGTAACAGTTGCCATATCTAGCATGGAATAAAAGTCGACCTTTTTTCTCCGTTAGCCGTACATAAATCACAACCGTTTCAGCGAATTTCTTTCTATCCCCTCGTCTTCCAATGTTGCATTTCGGTCTGTCAAGACATGAAAAACCGGCGTGGCCCGTTTCGGTTACATGGTAAAACATCCCACAGAACTGAGCTTCGGTGATTGCCAAAGGATTAAACCCTCCAACCTTGTGACTTGTTTTGTGATCTTGAACTGTGCTTACATTATCACAGACTAAACTCTTGTCGAATTGTACAAACCGCCAGTGAACAGGAGAACAAATAGGAAAGTGGCCTACGACACTAAGCTTGTTCCAGTCCATGTTAATGAGCAGTACGTCTGTTCCACTTGTGACAAATAGCTGGGATAAAGGCCCCGGACCAATAGCTACGTTTTGAGGAATTCGAAATGCGTTTAAAGTCAACGTTCCCCCAATTTCCATGTTTACCGAGTTCAAATCTCGTACAATCAACCTGTTCCAGGGATCATGGCCAATGACAATTTGATTTACTTGTTGTGGATCTCCTTCTAATTTGTAAATCTTAACTCTGTTTTCCCCAATGTCTGAAACAACGAGGTTGTTATTTGGCGCAAAGCAAACATCGTAAGGCGTCCAAAGCCCCGCTGTAATCTTTCTGGCCATCCAGTCAATGCCATCATCGACACCTCTGCCGTAAATTTCAACCCATTTTTCACGTTTCTTTACCACAGCAACTATTCCCTTATCAGAAATTGCTATCCTATTGCCTTCAAAGTTTTGAAGCAAGGCACCGGCCATCAAAACCGTGATTTGACGGATTCGCTGTAGACAAGCGCAAGCCAAGACAACTCAAATGAACTGCACAAACTCAACTTAACTCCATTGAGAGGAAATTGAGCGATCTTGGACCTTTTTGTCAGGCCAAAGTAATCAAACAACCTTTAAAGCAAATTTAAGACGACTTTTTTGTGGCAAACGCGATAAATACTTTAATCAGAAATCACTGTCACGGTTTTTCTCGGAAAACCAAGGGCGGTTCCTAGAATAACACTGTTTGCGTGACTGGTATTTTAATCAATATCATCACGCTCGTGTTTATTTTCTCACCAGACGGAACGTTGAATATGATTTTCTATCAAGCTGTTACAATAATTGCAAACAATTTCGGACTAAAAAATTGTCCGAAAATAAGACCGTCCGAAATTGTAAGCGTCCGAAATATCATGTTACAGTACACATTATAACTGTTTTAAGTACACTAACAAACCAGATGTGACAAGGAAAGGTTTTCGGAGATGACAGAAATAGTGGAAGCTCTAACTAAGGAACTAGAACTAGATGATCCTTTTGAAGATCTTGTAGCAGTTATTAAGCCACTTTGAGCTCCAAAGCTTTTGGTTTCCTATATGGAGCAAACTCTAGCTGAGACACGGCTTGAGATACCGTAACAGCTTGATAGCTGACTCGTCCCTAGTCGTCCGTTTTGAATCCGTCTTGAGTCGACTGCTGAACACGGAGGGAATCATGGGAAGGAAGAAGAGAAGCAATTTTCGCATAAGAGACGACTGGGGACGAGTCAGGATTGATAGTGTTTGTGTTATTTTCGCGTCAATGTATATGTGAAATCTTGAGGGTGTAGTAAAACTATCATCTTCACAGATGGCGTTTCAGTCAAATTCGTGTTTTGTAGGCGTAAATTTACATTAGCTGTGTTTCAGCAAAGTGTCCGAAATTTTTTTCCGAAATTTGTTCGAAATGAGATAAATTTAAAAAGTGTCCGAAATTTTAACATCCGAAATTTTTTGCAAGAAATGTACTTTCTTTACTAGTCCAAACTGCACAATTAAAAGCATGATAAATAAGAAGAAACGATTTTATTGACCGGTATCAGGAGCCCATTTCCGGTAATGGGTAAATTTTCGTATTTGCAGCTACTGAGCTTGTCGGTTGAATTTTTCAGTTTCTTATTTTGTCACTACATGCGGTTTTTTTTTGTAGCGTGAATTTCAGTCACACGTCTTCTCTGGAAACTTACTCAAGAGAGGGAGTTTTTGACTTGTGTTGTGCGAAATCTGTGCATGAGACAAGCTCTACATACACTCATACCGTAAAATTCCTGTTATAAGCCCCCCCCCCCCCCCACTTATAAGCCCCCCGGTTATAAGCCCATCAACCTGGAAACAAAAAAAATACATCCGGTTATAAGCCACCCCCCCCCCCGCCGGATATAAGCCCCCCTCTACCCAGTACTGAACAGTGCTAAATGTTGCTTTTTGTGCGTTTTTAACCCAAAAACGTATTTCGATCAACACTCCCGAGGCTCGTTTCGAAACGTTTTTTCCTTCCGCTTATAAGCCCTCCCGAATATAAGCCCCTCCGCTTGTGAGCCCACCCAAAAACCCTTACGAAGTTGTATAAGCCCAGGGCTTATAAGAGGGTCTCAATGGGGTTAACCGTTAGCCGTAAAACGGCCAAAAATTTAGCCGTTAGGCGTAAAAAATGGAAAATTTTAACCGTTAGCAGTAAAATGTGTTAACCGTAAAAATCGGTCAGTGATTATAAATAACCCAAACTAGTTCACTTCATCGTCTCAAAAATGGTCCAAAGACCTAAAATACGTTTTTCAATCATGGAAATTGATTTTTAACTATTAAAAACAATGAAAATTAACTTTTAACTTCTGTCTTATAACCGGAATTCTACGGTATATGGTTTATTTAATAAAGCAGGTTGCTACAATCGGCAAGACCAAAGTCCTGATGTGAACCCACTAATTAATTGACTACAAATCAACTATTAATTAACAACTAATCAGCCATTAATTAACTACTAATTAACTATTAATTTGTTACAAATAACTACTCATTTACTACTAATTGAATTTTGTGAATATTAGCGAAGACCTCACCAAGCAGCAAGACCCTTTGGTTTTGTCATTCCTTAAAGGGGCTATGTCATGCAAATTTAGGCAATTACGGCACTGACCAACTGGTCATAGAATTAACTGAAATATCACAATAGCGGCTTAAAACTGTAGAAGAACTCAAGAGAAACACAGAAAGGCAAACTTCGAGAAGCTTAAAACGGATTGCGTTACGTTCCGGTAAACTTGAAAAACGTCAGCCAGACTTTTTTCAAGTTTATCTCAATTTGTATAAAAGTGTCATTTACAGTTCTTGAAAATCATCCTTGTTTGTTATGTGGGCGTGATTTTGCCAATAAAAGACTTTTGCTCTGCCAATTTGAAGTTTAGAGCTTTTAATTAACGAAAATAAATATAATAACCTAAAATACCGTGACCTAGCTAGCCCCTTTATTACCAGAATCACTCCAACTAGAGACCATTTTGTAAAAAAAAAAAAACTGATGAAAGCTGCTAATCCCAAGAAAGTTGCTGGACCTGATCGTGTTTCCCCTAGAAATCTTTTCCTGATTGGTCATAGGCGGCGGAGCAGGGAGGACAGGGGGGACTGTAGCCGTCCCAAGCAAAAATTTGGGGGGCTCAGCTCCCTTACGTTTTGGTGCTGAAATAAGATATTCCGTCTCGTGAGTGAGTTCTAACACCTTCGAAACTTCCTTGGAAGTCTTCGGGAAACTTCTTTTATCTTCGGAAAAGTTCGTGTGTCTTTCGAACAACAATCGGAGAATCTTCGGAAATCTTCGGTCTAGAAATTCCTCTAAAAACAAAAACTTCTTCTCTACCTAACAGAAACATGGAACTGGACCAAGGCCTAAAAGTGGGTGTGCTCTTTATTGATTTTCGAAAAGCATTTGATACTGTGAACCATACCATTTTACTGCAAAAGCTGAAAGCTGTTGGCATATAGAGTTGGCTCCTTTCTTGGCTTGCAGACTACTAGTCCACCCGCAGACAGTTTGTTTAAATATCAAGAAAAAAAATCAAAGTCTAAAACCATCAAGTATGGAATACCCCAAGGGTCAATCTTAGGGCCTAAATTATTTTCGATTTTCGTTACTGACCTGCCAGAATCAATAACTAGATGACTAACTAGCAAGAACACTGACAGTATCTTACAATATTCTAACCTGGTTTACACCTGGTGTAAAGCAAACAGACTGATTGCTCACGAGTCAAAGTCGGAAGCCTTCTAAAGCTTCAACCCAAGACAAAAATAGTTGGGAAGGTCGTAAAAACATTCCCGATAAAAGAGAGTTTCGAATTCAATTTAGCAATCTCCATTCCTGTACTGCTGTAGGATCCCCCCTGCCCCCCCCCCCCCCCGTCCCTCATTTTACAACCTTGTGCGTGTAAGCCGCTTTTCGCTGAACATTAAAAAAGGGAAGGGAGGGGAGGAACAAAAGGGCAAAACTTTCCAAGATTTTTGTCTGGGGTTGTAGCTGGCTGGTAGTGTCCCAATTCAACATTGTCGTCTCCAGTCCTGTCTCTTCATGTAAAACCCCGCCTTAAGTAGCACACAAGGCCGTCACCAACGAATGCCATCTAGCCTCTGTCATCTCTTTTTCCACTGACCTTCTTCATCTCACTTTGGGGGCGTTCTCTTTTCCTCTTTCCTTTGCCATTATATATTTTGGTCATCACGCATTGCGTACCCGCGTATTGTGAAAAGTTACGTCAGTTTGCTTCCTTAACTTTTTTCTTCTACCTTTTTGGTCTGATCTTCACTTATTTTTTCGATTTCTTACACTTGCGCGTACAACGTAAAAAACCCTGAAATCATGATGTCGGCAAAAGCTTGGTGCTACCGAGAAATATAGGTTTTTTGATAGGATTTAGCCTGCGAGCAGGCTCACCTTGGGGCACGCGCGAATATATCCTGGGGCACTCGCGAGTGGCGAGCGAAGCGATACGGTGGGAAAGAGACCGGTGGAGAGGGGTCAATAAAGCTGACGCCGCTCCCGTGTCGCTCTCGCGCGTGCCCCAAGGTGAGCCTGCTCGCAGGCTAGATAGGGCTTTCCACAACTTTTTGGCACTTACAATACACTTTTTTTTTCGCAATATTGACAGTTAGAAGTGCCACGCAGCGAACAAAGATTTATTCTTTCCACAAGTTGCTCGGAAACGTTTTGGCAACTTTTCATATTTCGAGCAACTTTTTTCCTCTCGAGCAACTTGTTGCATTTTGAGCAATTTTCAGACCGAAGATCTCCAAAGATTACCCGAGTGTTGTTCAAACGCCATACGAACGTTTTCGAAGATTTACGAAGTTTGTCGAAAATTTTCCAGGAACATCTGAAGACGTTTCAACTTTCGGCTCATTCTGCATTAAAACATTACAAAACTCGTCAGCAAACATGACGTCATCAAATCTTCACGATTTTTCTCAGTTAAAATTCTTGTTATTTACCAAATTTTCCCCTTAATATGTTTTTTAGATACTTCTTTTTCTGTAAATTGCATACAACTGCTTAGAAATCTTACCCTCAAAGGGAAATTGGCATATGTTTAGAGAAATTCACTTGAATAGAAGCAGCGTTTTTGGATTTTTTGGAGCAACTTTCGAACAACTTTTATTAATCAGAAGCAACATTTTGGATTTTTGGAGCAACTTTTGAGCAACTTTTTGAGAAATTATGAGCAACTTTTTGGGAAATCTCGAGCAACTTGTGGAAAGCCCTATCTTAATTTGATATAGCTGTGCGCGATAAATACTCTATAAACCTATTATAACTAACGTTTAATCATTTGGAAATTGTATTTTTCTAACGGACAGCTGGTTTGGCTTTGAAATAACTACCATTGACTTTTTTTAAAGAAATATCTTTTTAAAAACATTTAATCATTGACGATATTCATGTTCTTGTTTTTGTTTTAAAAATTTTGAACAGCTCAATTCAAGGTCGAATTTTATGCACAGGAATGCAAACTAGTTCAGAGTTAAATCTATGCATCCGAGTGCAGTAAAAAAACGTAACTGCGAAGTGACTTCAAAAGAAAAATATCTAAACTATGGTAGTAATTGACGCCCACAATGTTTCCTGATTCTAGCTTGATCTGTGTCGCCATGGTTTCTAGCGAGAGTGTTTACATTCCTTTTTTATGCAAATGTAAGGCATGACGTCATCTCAAATTATCAATCATCGCCAAACTATGCGTGTGGAAAATTGCCGGTTTTTAATATCAACTAAACGTTCAAGCACAATAGCGGCGATTCCTGCTGATTTCAATAGTTCCAGCTTTTCATTCCATCTACTGAAACGTTTGCCGTATTTTCATTACGATTTTGGCGTATACAAACGGTAAGTAATGATTATTCTTTCCTTATTTCCTGCAATTTGGTATTTTTTTAAAAACAAATTTGTTTTATTGGCATTTTTGACACGAGAGGTACTCTTCCGGACACTAACAGCCTCGTTTCGCCCTGTGTTTTGGGTTTTTGATGGTCGTGTTAACGATTTTCGCCTTAGTAACCAATCTCGAACGATGTTGTAGGTTGATATATAAACCCCTACACTTTGATTTATATACCTGCGTGTTTTGCAAGTTTAGTTAAATTTGCATGTGTAATTTTCGTGTTGGACTCTCAGACTCAATATTTTATTTTCTCCCAGAACTTCGAAAACCAGCATTTTTACACCCAGAAGATTTTTGTCTTCAATGGATCAAAAGCGTGAGAATCGTTAAACGAACTAAGCTGTAATCAAATAAATGTAGAATAGCTTTTATCATTTATGTTAATTTCGTACTGAACTTTTGACCATAATTGGTCACGCAATAGTTGTTTCTTTCACAAACGTAAATAAGTTTACGTAAAGTGCGTTCATGGAACATTGCAAGCTATTTTAGGCTTGATTGAATTTATAAGAATCAGATTTTAGTATATTCTACTCGAGATTTTTTAGCTTTTATAACAAAGCTATAGCTAAACACTTTTCCTGTAGGCTTGAATGATGAAACTTCTTCAATCAAAATTTAATGCGCGTTGTCTGTAGTGTTGTGTTTGTCAAGCGAAGCGAAAGTCTACGCTTGCGCAAAGAATTGCCAAATCACTGAACTAACCGCATTTTTGGTCCCAAAAAAAAAACCAAATTCTTCTGTGAAATGCATACGACTCTTAAACTTTGCTAAACCTCTCCAAATAGCACTACAATAGTAAGATTTGTTTTTTAATTTCAAATTAATTTCGTAAGAAAAATCTAGAAATTTACAGTCGGGCAGAGAATATCATGTTAGAAACCCACCCACTCACATGCTCTTTGTGTTACTATGGCTTTTTCTCCGTTTAAATTCATCTTAATTAAAATTGGTGCGATCGAATCGTTGACATTTTATTTCGTGCATTCCTTCGATTTTCCGACTTGGTCCCGGAAACGGTCCCCGAATTATCACGGAATCCCCGGAAATAGAACCCAGTCTTTCTCTTGTAAATCCTGTTTGTGTCCCAGAGGGGGACTCAATATATTGCTTCACGCAGGCCGTGTCCCTCGAGTTACGCCCATTCTATATGAGCTGAAGTGGTGAGATTTACTGCGAAAATTGGGCTTGATTCTCTCGCATTTTACTTTCATACTTCGCCAGAGGTTAGTTAGACTGAAGAGACAACCTTGTAGAACTCTGTTTATTATTTTGGTCGTTTCTGCGTGATTCCTGACAGAGTTATATATGTTACTTTGTAAGTCGTTGCGGGCATATCTGAACTTGTAATTACAATTCACTGCGGATGAACATTGTTCCTGCACAGATAAGCTTACTGGACTATTACAACAAAGTCACGGATATCATTGTCTCAGCGAGTCTTAGCGTTGCAGTTTCTTACGGGTATCTAGCTGTTTGTAGTTGCAGCTTTAAGAAATTTCAAAAAGATCGCGACTCTTGTCTTTGTGTGCTAAATTTGTGCTCTTTTCATTTTTACAGCGGTAAGCTTAACCTTTGCCGGTCAAGATATTCCAACAGTTTGAGTTTGAGAGTTTATTTGTGGTGAAAAGCGAAAAAAATCAAGATGCCGAAAGTGGTGAGTCTAATTTGTAGGACATGGTTGTTGAGTGTGTTCGATTTTGAGACTGGAGCCTTCCTTGTGCAATTTAACACTAGTTTGTATGGAATTTGAAAGTACATATTTGTGTACGTTCATTTTCGATTCATCGATTAACATACACGGTTGTTAATCTCCGCAGCTAAATGTTCGTGTCACGACGATGGATGCTGAGCTGGAGTTTGCTATTCAGCCAAGCACAACTGGAAAACAGCTCTTTGACCAGGTATAAAGCTTAAAAATTAACTCAGCCTTCTACACACAGCATAGTTTAATAACTATTTGTCATTCAGTGTTATAAATTCATTCCCACGACAAGAGAAGAATAGCTGTATAATTTAGCCTACTTGTTTAACTCTTTAGGTCGTGAAGACGATCGGTTTGCGTGAGATCTGGTTCTTTGGCCTGCAGTACACCGACACCAAAGGGTTTGAAACTTGGCTTAAGCTAAACAAGAAGGTTTGTGTTGAAATTCTTTTATTTTAGCTTGTCATAATACCTATCCCACATATTAAAGAGGTAAAAATTAGTATCATTGCTTTTTTCATCTGTACATGTATTTTTAGCGAGGATTGTTGAGTGGTTTTGGTATAATGACTTCTACTCAACGAAAATGAAGTAGACCGTTAAATTGGGTGGTGGGGTCCTATAAACATATTTTGAATATGTAAATCGTCCTAAAGTAGAAATCTTTAAGATTTTTTTGGTCACAGAAATCTGCAGGAACAAATCAATTATGCCTTACACATGCCCTTTCTTGCCAGTAAATATATAAATATTGCTGTCTCAAAAAACCTTAGGATTGGGTTGTGTGGAATAAATAATTGTTGAAGTGGCTCTATACATTAACATTGTCTTCTTTCAAGTGTGGGATTAAAATCAATCATTCGGACACAGCTGGTTCTGTGCATCCCTATTTAAATGCCTTCCTTGAAACATAACTCAAAACTCGTGTGTCCTACATCCCGCTTTCTTATTGATGAGCCCGCGTTAGATATGAGGTGGTAAATAGCCAACGAGGCACTTTGCGCATCGTTGGCATATGAAGCAATAGCTTTTTTGGAAATTATAGCCCCTAACAAAGCAAAGGTTCATATTGTACTTGTTTACGGCTCCACGGCTGCCCCCAAGACTACAATAATATGCTGAAACCAAATTGCAATTAGGGACAATGGAGTTTATTAAAAGTATAAAAAGGAAAAGATCAAGAACACTGAATGCAATTTTGTCATTTTCCTGGTCTTCGGAACATTATTTGCTGCTTTTCTTTGTTCAGTCGCTCTTGTTGTACAGTTACAAGTATTTTTAATTAAATTGTCGCATCATTCCTTTTCTTTTGTGCAGTTGAGTTAACTATGGCATTTTTGTGGTATTCATGTGGTCTTAGGAATTCACTACTGATTATAATTTATTGTATTACAAGCTCACCAAATTTGCTATTTTCAGCCATTTTCCAATGGAGTTTTTGCTACCTGCAGAAAAATCTTTAGCTGAGCGGCATTTGCTGCACTTATTTCCCATGTAAGGTCAAATGTAGGTATGTGGGCTGATAACCAGGATTCAGTGAACCAAACAGAAAGCTAGAAATGCAATGTCCGAGGTTGAGAATTTCATAAAGGGAACATACGTTTTTACAAACATTATTTTTGTTTTATAATGCCCAGTAAGTTAAACAAAGAGAACTCTTTGTTTCACCAGCCAATAGTTATCTGGTTAGCACATTAATAACAATAGGTGACGTCACCCATATCTTTGCTATAGTAAGACTCATCAGTTTGCCTTGTATGCAGTATAGTGCAAAAACTTATAACACAAGTTATGTCATCAATAACAATAACAATAAATTGGGTGGTGAGTTAATGGTGCATTGAGCTCTGCTGTTTGTTCAGTTCTTTAGTATCAAGACATCAAAATGTTGAGAATGCAAAACCATATGGCTAATTCCCAAACAACGTGATAGCAGATGGTGTTTCTTACGACAATGACAAATGTTGATAATATTTTTTGATGTTGTCAAAATTGAAACTGTATACAGTTTATGGTTTGCAGTATTTTGATTAAAAAAAAACATCAGGACTACCACCAGCACCTCATGTTAAGAGACAATCATAAAATAACTAAGATTCTGCACTTAATCTGATAGCTTAGTAGCTATTGTCTCATGTAGCATTTAACCACATGGAAATTGAGGCATTTCATATTCATAAAGAAGTGGACTCTGCATTCTTTAGAAGCAGGAAACCACATTTCTTCATACTTTATGTGATTCAACAGTCAAGCAAATCTGAAATTAACATCCACCAAAAGGAAAAAAAGATGGCAGCTGTACAATACCTTGCAAACCTAAAACAGTCACAGGGCTGCAAATAATTTTTTCACTTGAAAGGACATATGTCCTTCTTAGACACCATCTTGGTCGGACAAAACAAAATTGTGGTTGGACAGAGTTTTATTCATCGTTGCTGCAAAAAGATTTACGATCAAAACATTGTCTGGGCTACATGTCCGACCACACTTGGGATTTCGTTGGACATGAGCAAATTTTGGTCGGCCAATGTCCGATGACCAACTGTTATTTGCAGCCCGAGTCAATAGAAACATAGAAAGCCATATTTTTTGTACCAAGTTTTTGCCTGTACTAACAACATTGTGTATGCTAGGTTTGAAGTTTTTAGAACTTGTACCATTATTAATCCTTCTTTGTGTGTGTGATTTTGCTTAGGTTCAAAGTCAGGATGTGAAGAAAGAATCGCCACTTCAGTTTAAGTTCCGCGCAAAATTTTACCCTGAAGATGTGTCTGAGGAACTCATCCAAGAAGTCACAAGGGTAGGATAAAATGCATTGTTTGTGAACTTGTTTTATTCCAATAAAGAGAAGTAAGGAATAAAGTACTAGGCCTTATAATATTAATTGCATAACAATCAACTTTGATCCTGTCATTTTATGTGAGTTCACTTGCTGAAATTAAAATGACAAAAATATTGGCGACCTTAAGATTGGACTACGAGTATGAGATTGAGGACGAGTACGAGTTTGGAAACCAAATTTGTATGCCTCCTATAATTACTCATCACACCACCAATCTTATCCTTAGTCAGCAACAGGAAAGAGTTATAGTTTGGGGATACAGTTGTCTATAAATTCCAAAGTCATACTCGATCTCGTACTCATAGTCGATTCTAAAGGACGCTAGTAGTTGAGAGCAAACAATGTATTTTTAAGTGTCTAAAATGCTTGTAAAATTCATGTGGTAAATAAATGTTTTGTTTTTTTTCTTTTTTTAGCGACTGTTTTTCTTGCAAGTTAAGGAGGACATCCTCACAGAGAAAACCTTTGTCCTGCGGAAACTGCAGTACTGTTGTCCTCTTATGCTGTAAGTGACTACAGTATTAAACTACAAGCCCAAGTTTTCTGTGGGCTAATTGTCAATCAAATGCCGCCCTGTTGATTGTTCTTTGATTCTCCAAACTTAGATGTATTTGATGTTGTTTCTCTTTCATGTACATAGCTTCAAGCCAAACATGGGCAATGCAATCAGGATACTCACAGCAAAGACTTCTTGAAAGCTGAAAGATTAGTACCTGAAAGGTGAGGGAGAAGAATTGATGTGTTCAAACTAGGAATATGAAAGTCCTGCAATTATTGTTTGGTGTCTGAACTAGCCAAATGATTGTGTGACAGTGTCTTATAACAGTTGGGGTAACAAGTGCCAGTAAATAGTGACATCACTTCTCCAAGAAGTGACTGAGCCTGCAGTTTTCGTCCCAGAAGTTGCTAAGCAACATGACGTTTTTGCTCATGCGATTGCTTTCAGAGTACTCATGATCACGTGCAAGTTTTTGATTGGATGAATAATTTGGAAATTCTTCGAGCGCTTTAATGAAGATTTGCCACAACCGGCACTTAATCCCAGACTGTAAGAAGCTATCACCTAAAAAATAAAGAGCTGCTGGCCCAAATTTAACAGCTTTGCTTCTCTCTAAATTTTATTCTTTT
Organism: Oculina patagonica; assembly: GCF_052425735.1. Taxonomy (NCBI): domain Eukaryota; kingdom Metazoa; phylum Cnidaria; class Anthozoa; order Scleractinia; family Oculinidae; genus Oculina; species Oculina patagonica. The sequence goes on from NC_135763.1 coordinate 4,346,304, forward strand.
AGCTTAATTGACAATGTTTAGAATTTGCTGTCTTTTTTTTAATGTGGTGTATCAGTATTATTCCCCAAAAAAACTAAATAAAAATGTTCTTTTTTTATTTCCAGATTTATTACTAACAAGTTAATAGATGATGTTCCTGGAAGAGTTTTGGTTTGGTGGGCAGAACATGAAACCCTGTCAAGGTACAGCACTTGTGGTGATTTGTATGGATTTAATAACAGTTATA